>NC_056621.1:12468206-12548993 GCF_018340385.1 Cyprinus carpio
AATTGAAGTCCACAAATGTTGCTGACCTAAACAGACAATTTATAATATCAGTTAACTTGAACCCAAAAAACAATGATTCAGGAAAAAACAATGCTCAATTCTCACCCTCCGTAGTCTGTGAAAATGTTGATGCACTGACGTGAGGATGTATCCCAGAGGCGAACCGTCCTGTCATCACCACAAGAAGCAACAAGACGACCATCTGGTGAAAACCTGACAGGGACAGACCAAGCGACAGTGAGAGAAATCCCACTTTATACGACAAACCAGAAAGGTTACAAACATAGTCTCATACCTTGCACAGCGCACCCAGTTGGTGTGCCGACTGAGAGAGTAGAGGAATTTCTTACGTTCGACACCCCATACTTTCACAGACTTGTCATCTGAAGCCGTGACCAGCCTTTGGCCATCACTGGAGAACTGAACGCTACGAACGCTCGCTGTGTGAGCTTTAAACACAGTCGACTCGCCCTTTCTGTAACACGCATGTAGTGTAATGCATTAAAATACAAATAATACTGTAACTCGAAAGTGGGCATCTGTTCTCACTCACATGCTGGGCGTCCACAATCGAACTGTTTGATCTCTGGATGAAGATGCCACCAAGGAACCACTTGGAGAAAAATGGACTCCTGTAATGATATCTGTGTGACCCACGAACCTGAATGCTCTGGCTTTAGGAGTGAGGTTCCAGATCATTAAGTTCTTGTCACAGGATCCAGTAGCTGCAAGAGAAGTTGCAAGTGTATAAACTGGGAAGTTCTCAGACGGGGAAAAAAGAAGACAAATATTACATACCGAGCTGTTTATTATTGGGGCTGAAGTCGGCACAGGAAACAACATCTTTGTGACCTTTAAAATGTCTTTCAAGCGTGGGATCCTCCTGAAAAAAAAGACATCATAAAAGAATAAGGTGTAAAAAATTAAGTCCAAAAGTCTGACAGAATTAGAATGTTACTTTTATTGATTTTTTTTTTGTTTACATACAAGCTTTCAGTGCAAATTCTATTTTTAGCATAATGTGAGTGAATAAACATAAAACTTTTTTAAAAGTTTTTTTTTACACTTCTTATAACATTAAAACATGTTATATTAAACACACACACACACACACACACACACATACATACATACATACATACATCGTGGCCAAAAGTTTTGAGAATTACATAAATATTGGAAATTGGAAAAGTGGCTGCTTAAGTTTTTATAATAGCAATTTGCATATACTCCAGAATGTTATGAAGAGTGATCAGATGAATTGCATAGTCCTTTTTGCCATGAAAATGAACTTAATCCCAAAAAAAACCTTTCCACTGCATTTCATTGCTGTCATTAAAGGACCTGCTGAGATCATTTCAGTAATCATCTTGTTAACTCAGGTGAGAATGTTGAGGAGCACAAGGCTGGAGATCATTATGTCAGGCTGATTGGGTTAGAATGGCAGACTTGACATGTTAAAAGGAGGGTGATGCTTGAAATCATTGTTCTTCCATTGTTAACCTGCAAAGAAATGCGTGCAGCCATCATTGCGTTGCATAAAAATGGCTTCACAGGCAAGGATATTGTGGCTACTAAGATTGCACCTAAATCAACAATTTATAGGTTCATCAAGAACTTCAAGGAAAGAGGTTCAATTCTTGTAAAGAAGGCTTCAGGGGGTCCAAGAAAGTCCAGCAAGCGCCAGGATCGTCTCCTAAAGAGGATTCAGCTGCGGGATCGGAGTGCCACCAGTGCAGAGCTTGCTCAGGAATGGCAGCAGGCAGGTGTGAGCGCATCTGCATGCATAGTGAGGCGAAGACTTTTGGAAGATGGCCTGGTGTCAAGAAGGGCAGCAAAGAAGCCACTTTTCTCCAAAAAAAAACATCAGGGACAGATTGATCTTCTGCAGAAAGTATAGTGAATGGACTGCTGAGGACTGGGGCAAAGTCATATTCTCAGATGAAGCCCCTTTCCGATTGTTTGGGGCATCTGGAAAAAGGCTTGTCCGGAGAAGAAAAGGTGAGCGCTACCATCAGTCCTGTGTCATGCCAACAGTAAAGCATCCTGACGCCATTCATGTGTGGGGTTGCTTCGCATCCAAGGGAGTGGGCTCACTCACAATTCTGCCCAAAAAACACAGCCATGAATAAAGAATGGTACCAAAACACCCTCCAACAGCAACTTCTTCCAACAATCCAACAACAGTTTGGTGAAGAACAATGCATTTTCCAGCAAGATGGAGCACCGTGCCATAAGGCAAAAGTGATAACTAAGTGGCTCGGGGACCAGAATGTTGAAATTTTGGGTCCATGGCCTGGAAACTCCTCAGATCTTAATCCCATTGAGAACTTGTGGTCAATTCTCAAGAGGCGGGTGGACAAACAAAAACCCACTAATTCTGACAAACTCCAAGAAGTTATTATGAAGGAATGGGTTGCTATCAGTCAGGATTTGGCCCAGAAGTTGATTGAGAGCATGCCCAGTCGAATTGCAGAGGTCCTGAAAAAGAAGGGCCAACACTGCAAATACTGACTCTTTGCATAAATGTCATGTAATTGTCGATAAAAGCCTTTGAAACGTATGAAGTGCTTGTAATTATATTTCAGTACATCACAAAAAACAACTGAAACAAAGATCTAAAAGCAGTTTAGCAGCAAACTTTTTGAAAACTAATATTTATGTAATTCTCAAAACTTTTGGCCACGACTGTACACACACATATATATATATATATATATATATATATATATATATATATATATATATACATACATACATCTTTTGGCCACGACTGTACACACACATATATATATATATATACACACACATTTATATAAGTTAAAACTCAAGGATAGATCAGTACAAATTGTTCGTGATCCAGCTACACCTCCAAAAGAATCAAGTCTCACACTTTATATTTTTATAATTATTTGCAAATCGCCTTTGCTCATTACCATTTAAAGAGACATGCACCGAAACGAGTTGCTGTGTTGTTGAAACCAGTCGGTGTTGTTTTACACGACTAATGAGGAATTTTAACCAAAGTATGTTGCAGGCCAGACATTTTATGAGGACCCTAAAGAATCGTACCAACTTGTGGAAAATGGGCATCCGATATCCCCTTTGAAGCACAGCCTCCACAAAATCAGATTTCCTTTGAGATCATTCTAAAGGTTAAATACCTATTTTAAATCATAACAAGAAATAGTTAAATAGCTATGATACTGTTTTTGAAAAAATTCTATGGTTAGCTATGACTGGAAACAGTTTAATCTAACAATGACATGGGAAAAAAAACAGTTAATCTTAAAAAAAAAAATTAAGCATAGCTATTCATAAACTCATATAGGAAATAAAAGAGTTATCCAATAAGTATGTTCTAAACTCCTGAAACATTGGTGTTTCATATTTTAGAGCAGTCACTGCAATTTATGAAAGAGATCAATTAAATCTGTATGTGTTAGTGTGTGTTAAGCCATCAGATGTAACACCCTTTGTAATCCTTTACATTTTTTATAAGTAACTGTAATTTAATTAACGTTATACGTTGTTTTTTTCTCAGTAACTACAACTGATTACAATTAACGTAAAACTACGTAACCCCATCTCATCATGATGTCCAAAATACATGGTAATACAATGGTATATAAAAAAAAAAAAAAAATCATGGTATTAACGTGGTACATGTCCAACAAACGATGTTAATACTATGGTACATGACCGAAAAACCACGATGGTAGTACCATGTCTAAAACTACGCTAATTTCATAGCACTTTTTTGTTAGTGATAGTTAATTATATTGTTTTTGGCCAATTACTCAAGGTTAATTTCGAATTTGATCAAATTTTAAAGTAAATGCATCCAAATATACAAACATACACACGAAACTTTCCAGCACAGTTTGCACAGAGCTAACAAACAACTAACTACAATGCCCATATCCGCATTTTAAAATGTTTCTGATAAGTCTTCTTACCATTACAGACGCCATTATTCCGGTTAAAGTCAAAAAGTTTCTGAAATTGGTACAGGTTGGTCTTGGATTAAGAAGTAAATAAGTGAAACTTGTTCATGTTGAGCCACTTCCCTGATTGTCAAACAAGCCGCGTTTTACCAGACCAAACAAATCACGCTCAGAATCATCGAGGCAGCGCGGCTAGTTAAACAGAAATGAACTCAAAATACCGTTTGTGTCTAAATATTTACATGTATACACCGCTATTTTGACTGATAAAACACTTATTTAGACATATAAACGTCTGCGTTAATGTAGTCAATGGAAAACGCTAATGTAACCCATCCTCCTAATGCAACGGAAGGCGTGTTTGGGATTAATTCTCAAATTTGCAAGCTTGTCTTGCGAAGATTATACTGTCTGTAGAATCAGAGAGTTGCATATCCCAGTCAAATATTACAAACAAGTGTCTTAAGATACAAAAAAAACATATCGATCTGCAAAAGTTTGTAATAAATAAAAACGGCCAACGGCTCTTATTCTTGTATCCACAGAATAAAACAGCATAACGCCGTTGCTTAGCAACAACCCAAACGGTAAACTCGTAGAACTCAACCTCGAGATAGTAAGAAGGCAATCAATGATTGGATCCTCAAATCAACGGACCAATCCGTGAAGGCGTTGCTCAAAGAGGCGACGCTTTGAGTTTTGATTTTGGAAGCTAACGTTAGCCGCCGAAGCTCAGCTGCTGGAAGATGTCGGTGAAGCGGGGCATTGGCGACTCTGCGGTCAGTGGGTTTATTTTTATGCAAAGTTCGATTTGAACAACATGTTACGGTTTGTAATATTTACAAAGCTAGCTCAGGAATGTTTGACATGGAGAGCTGCGGTTTAAAGGGAATGTGACACTGGTGTTGCTCCTCCGTTGCTATCATACATACCTGTCTATTTGTCCATCAACACCAGTTTACTGCTGATGCTTTCATGTTGTATTCATTTGTAACAATGCCTATCAATAAATTCCCCTTCTGTCTAATCTAATGGATTTTATTAGAGCTAACAGTGGCTTTCATGAACACTGCTGCTCTATTAAACTCAATGTTTGTTTCATAGACATCATGTTCTCAGAGTGTGATGAGCCACCGGTTACATTGACCCCCAAAACAAAAGAGACAAAACATTCATTATTTCATTTACCACTGATTTTTATAATAATTATCGTATTTATACAATGCATTCATCTGTAAAATGTTTTATTGAAACTGATGCTTCTTTCCCCCCAGTATTTAAAGAAGAGGATTCCACAGAATCCAAAATATCAACATGTAAAAACGCGACTTGATACAGGTATTCACTTTTTGTGAAATCGTAAACATTTTTGAATATCTTTTGCGTATATGATAAAGTATATGATGTTTAACCCAGTTTATTTTTTAGGCTCCAGCCTGACAAAGTACATGGAGAGACTAGAGGAGGCAAGGAAAAGTAAGTTATACATGAAATAATTATACATGTTGTAGTGGAGAAATATATTTAATACATAAAAATGTCATGGTGCATTTACTTAGTAGTCTAAAGGGTGATCACAATGGTGTATTTACATTAAAAAGGTAATTACAACACTGTGCAGAATGTGTGAACAGGCACTTAATGACTGTTTCAGCTATTTTATCTCCAGATACGCTTGTCCTACTAATATTTACTTACTTGATAAGGAGAGAACGTCTCCTTTGTCCACATTAGTCATCTTGTTACAGGTTCCTTGTGATTTCTCAAGGATAAGCAATCCTTCCTTCTTTTGGATACATGAGCAGAGGATGGTGATTGTACTGTAGATTACAGTAATTCCTCTGTTGAGACTGTCTGTGGTGAAACTGAGATACATAACCTCATCCAGCCGTGTCACTTGGCATCTTACAGTGGGTTTGGTGGTGAGGCTGGACTATGGAGTTCTTGCCAATGATATAAAGAGATGTTGGCAGAGCTAGCCTCAGTTTGTAGCTGCAATTGGTGTCAACTAAATCAAATTTAGTTGGTATTAAAATGGAGTTTGATATACTGGGAGTGAATTTAAATGATTTGTCTTTAAATGAAGATGAAGAGAGAAATGGTAACACTCAGGATCCAGGTAAAATGCATCAAAATCCATGCAAAATTGTGTACAACAGTTCTGAATAATTTGAAATGCATGCTTATGTATTTTTTTGTTTTCCAGACTACAGATATAGGAAGGACGAGCTATTTAAAAGACTCAAAGTGACTACATTTGCACAGCTGGTATGTGAATAATAAATTAAATCGCGCATAATGTTTACTTTCAGTTGTAGTATAGTAAAAACAGTATTTTTGTAAAATAGTACTACAATTTAAAATTATTGTTTACTTTTTAAATATAATTTAATATGTGATGCATTCATGTCATAGCAAAGATGAATTTGTCACATAATCCTTTAGAAATCTTTCAAGAATGCTCATTTGCTGCTCAAGAAACATTTCTTATTATCAATGCTGACAAGAGTTGTGCTGTTTAATATTTTTGTAATATTATAAATGCTTTTACTGTGTCGTTGCTGAATAAAAGTTTTAAATTATTTTACATAAAAATCTTTGACCACAAACTCTTGAACAGTGTTGTATTTTAATATATTCCAGAATATATGCTTTTTTATATATATTTGTCTTATATCTTTTTTTTTCCAGATAATCCAAGTTGCTTCAGTGTCAGATCAGAATGACAACATTAAAGATGAAATGGTGGGATTAGAAGGTAAGAGTTTCACTTCTCTTTTATGTTACAAAAAAGTTTAGTAGTAGTTTCGCAAACATCAGTATTATTATATTATATCTTAACACTTTTGTGAACAAGCAAAAAGTTTGGGAGAAAGCAATAATTTTGCAAGTGAGCACAAAGTTTCTTGGTGTAATGGAATACTTTTGTAAAGTTGTGTGAGCAAATAAAGGTCATAAAAATGTATCTGGGAAATTAAATATTTTTGAACGCAATGGGTGGGTGGAAAATTATCGTGCATTTTTTTCAGTCACCATGTTGCCTTAGGGGCTCCATACTTCAGCAAAAGCATAGAAACTCCCTGACAATCATTTGTGGTTGTTTTAAATTTTTGTATATGATTTCAGATGATGTTTCAATATTCTCTGCATCACCGGGCCTCGACCGTCTCTCTGATCAGACGAATGGCTCCCCCCAGCCGACGCTTCTTCCCCCACAGAGTATCAACAATGATGAATCCGGCGACACTGTATTTTCTCCTAGATCTACACTCCAAAGGTAGCTGAATCACCTTTGTGTTTGTAACAGGCACATAAAGCTATCTCTTGAATTCAACCAGCCACATCAGAATATCATTTTATGCATCTAACTGATGCCCCCTCTAACATTTCCTCTATTGTGCGCTCACAAGAGCTCTGATTGGCTGGGCTGCTTTCTCATGGCCTCAAGCTCCATTGAGCTTGTTTAGGGGCAGTCAGTGCAATCAGACTCTGTCCTCAGAGACCCTGTGAGGGGAAACAATGAGAGCTAGCCTGTAACAGTGAGAAGCCTTGACTGTCCTCACTCGGTGTAACTGAGAATCTCTGGGCTCATTCATAGTGTCATCAGTGGCGTGGGAGAAATGGATCTTGACAAGAACGGACAGAAGAGCATCCAAAACTCTCCAGTGTCTACCTCCAACATCACAGAGTGCCCCTACCCTGACTGCCCATATCTGTTGCTGGATGTGCGGGACAGAGAACAGTATAACCAGTGCCATGTTATCAGTGGTAGGAAACTTACCTTGAAACCGTATTTTGCTCAAAGAATAAAAGACATTAAAAGCATTAATATTAATGTTATCTGTTAGTAATTGTATCTGTTGTTTGCTTACAGCATATAGTTACCCCATTGCGACCTTATCAAGGACAATGAACCCATACACGAAAGAAGTTCTCCATTATGTATCCTTTTATCCTTGAAATGTGAATTTGACAATGTTTGTTCTCTATTGAATCATATTGCAAACCTATACTCCACATGTAACAAACTTTAGCACAATAAAAAAGTAAATAATATATTTTTAATAATATTTTTATATATAATTATATTTATTTATTGTACATGTATAAACTTTTAAAATTTGTTTTTATTATTCATTAATTCATTCATTAGAACTCAAACTCTTATATGTATTATGAATGATCATATATTTATAGATTATATATGTATATAATATATATATATATGATCATTATATGAAAAAATATATGTATATAATAAATAATATATGTGAATAAACAAATGAATAATTTATTTCATACATGAACAATGAATAAATAGATATTTATTGTGCATTCATTAATAGATTGGAACAGGCTCTTGAAATTGTATTTTTTTTTAAATAAATCAAGTCACACTGTTATTGTGTTTTAATGAATAATGATTTGTCATTTACATTTTTTGTGTACTCATGCCCATTGCTAGTGTTAAAATCTTTTACAACTATGCAGAAAAATGCATCAGGGAAGATCATAATTTTGTATGATGAGGATGAGAGGATAGCAAGTCAAGCCGCCACCACCATGTGTGAGAGAGGCTTTGAGAATCTCTTCATGTTGTCAGGGGGTGAGTCAGAGACCGATAGCAAGTCCATAATTAAAAAAAAAAAAAAATGGAAGGGAAATTAAGAAGTTCCTTTTCAGATTAATATTAGTGCTGTCAAACGATTAATATATACTTTTCATATATATATATAATATATGTTTGTTAAAATTCATATATATTTGTCGCCTATCCAAGTTGTAGGAACAACAAATAATACCTTGACTTCTATTTGATCATTTGCTTATTTATTAAATATGTTTATTTATAATATAAATTATATGAATGTAAATGCATGTAAATATTTTCAAAATATATACTGTATGTGTGTGTATTTATATGTGCATAATAAATATGCACAGAACACATGCATATTTTATACAAAAAAACTTTTATTTTGTATGCGATTAATTGCGATTAATCGTTTGACAGCACTATAAAATGTATTTATTAATAGATCATTGAAGTCTCAGGGATCTCCAATACATACATGTGGGTTCATACTGTCAGTATCCTGTCAGTATGATGTATTTAATGGCATTTATTTTATTTTCCTTTCTCGAAAGGTTTAAAAGTGGTTGCTCAGAAGTTCCCTGAGGGAATGACAACCGGCTCCATTCCCATCTCCTGTCTGCCGTCACCCTCGGGACCTGGAGGTCGTAAGCGATCGGTTCCACAGCAGACGTCACAGCCAGCAGAAAAAAAGTGGCGGTTCACCTCAGAAGACCTCAGCAAAATCCAGCATTACCTAGAGGAAGTGTACATACCCAGTGAGCCCAGCAGTGAGTCATCATTTCAAATCTGATCAAACCAACATATCCATTTTCACTGCATTACGAACAATTTACACAGATGGGAAGGGAAGATGGGATGGGAAGGCACCCATCTCAGCATGCTTCTTTGAGCCACACTTGCATACAATATATGTAATATATGTTTATCTTATGCTCATCAGGGCTGCATATATGTGACAGTAATATTGTGAAAAAAATATTGTAGTTTTCTATTTGAATGTATTTTAAAAGTTAGTTTCTGATTTCTGTGATGGCAAAGCTGAATTTTCAGCAGCCATTACTTCAGTCACAGTGTCACATGGTCCTTCAGAAATCATTCTAATATGCTGATTTACTGCCATAATTATAATTATCAAATATTATTAATGCTCAATTTTTACTAATGTGTATATTTTTGCTGTTTACTATTGTGATCATCATTTTTTCACACATTTTAGGTCGTCTCAGCAGCAGAATGTCCACTAGTAGCGCTCAATCCAAAGCATCTACAGTTCGGAGCAGTCGACAAGGCTCGTCCATAGCAGGATCAGAAAGTGCTCGTTTACAGAGTAGTCGACCTTGGAAATAACCCTAAATTTCACCTTTATCATTGTCATCTTCACTCTAATTCAAATAAAGCCTTTATATTTTACTTTTGCAGGATACCTGTGAACATGGACACTCTAAAGTACCGTTTTTTGTTTTTTGTTGTTTTGTTTTTTAAGTTTACTCTTATTATGCCACATGCACATTCTCAGAACTACACTGGGAGAAACAGAACATTTCTTGGTTTTGGTAGTACACACAAATGGCACTGTTTTATTAATATTTCAGTTTATTCACAAATCTTTGCACTGCAGACTCCAAATCCAAACTACATGTTTAAGATCTAAATCTGTTTCTGATTTACCACGGTAAATTTTTTGGCATCATTGGCCATTAATACTACAATGATGGTACAAGATGTCTGGGGTTTAACATCTTATCCCTTTTAATGCAAATGTAGTATCTTCTATATGTTATGTAAGTAACAAGCAGGTCTTAGTGGAAGGACTACTGTGCTATGACATAATCTGTTCATTGAGCATGCTGTTTGTTTACTTGCTCAGTAGGTACAGTGTGTATGCTGCAGTGCTTTAGAAATATTTTAGATGTGCTGATCTTGCTTTAAAGCCAGAGTTTCTCTGTTTGTTCAGTGCATTTATTTTAATGGTCAATGTTTTCCAAGCCAGTGCAGAATTTTCCTTCATAACCGGCATCTACTGAACTGTGATTTGAATGTTATGAATTGTAGATGCTATTGCGGAAATTAATGAAGATGATGTTTCTGTGTAAAACTTTGCTTTGTCTGTTGCAGAGCCTGATGAAGGTACTTAAAGTGCAATTATTGCAGTCATTGTATATGGAATGTGTACATGAAGTGGTAGAAAGTGCTTTGTTTGGCATTTGTTGTCTGTGTTTCTGTGCTTATTTACTGAAATCGGCTATCCCTGTTCTATCGTAGACTTTGTTTTATTGACCAATCAAGTAATTTAATTTAATTCATACAATGAAAACTACCTGGTTTGTTACTTCGTATTAAAAGCTGAATAAAAGTCAGTTTTATATTGTGTAGACCCAAGTGATACCTTCATGATTTTGTAAGAATTGCCTAATTCTCATGTATTTACAGAGCGACATCATTTTTGACGGTAATGAAAACAAAGCTGTGAGGGATAGAAGTACAGTGCGTTCAATGGATCGTACAGATGTTTAACAACATACCATTTATTCAAATGGCTAAACGTTAGTTAGTCATCTGATTTTTTTCTTCAAAACTGGTCATAGCTTTTTGAAATCAATTACAAAATGGTAGGTTGGTCTAATTTGAATCCGAAAAGTAAGATTTTCCATTGGGTAACTGCTTGTAGATCAAACTAATTCTTAAGACACTTTACAGTGGCTATGTTTATGCAACTGGCCCCTGAATTAGGACCTTCAGACATATACGTGACTTTCTGGAATGCTCGATTTTGATTGGTCAGTTGCGCTATTCAGCGATAATTAACCGGTGTTGCTTTTATTTCGCCACTTTCTCAGCTGTAGTGAAAATGGCCCCAGAGGACTTTAAGATTAATATACCTGTACGTTCCAGTGCTGTCTTGTTGCTAAGCTATATTTTATATCCATCTTTCGACTAAAGTGAAAATAGCCTCAGAGGACTCTAATATTAATAGTGTTCTTCGTTGCTGAGCCTTATGTTTTGCACATTGTATGGAAATATTTTTAGCAGACAGTTTAAGAGAAAATACAGGTAAGATTATAAAAAACTTTGACTCAAATTTATGTTTCATGTCAGTGTAGGCCTATTCTATTATAGGTCAAGAGGCAATGTAATAAACTGGATAATCTACAATCTGACCGTAATTATGGCAATAAAAAAATTCATTTTTTGCCATATTGACTTGCTCACCACATTATCCGACACTTATGCAACATTGATGAAGTGTCTTTTATTAACACTCTTTTATGAAGTTTGGCTCAGAAGCATTGTTATATGTTTAATATGGATTATTTTTGGTGTGCTCCATGATGGCCATCAGGGCCAGCCAGGTCTCCTCAGCAGTGGGGATGATCTGGTCGGCAGGCAGGAGGAAACCATAGCGGCCAGTGTCTCTCAGCTCAAAGGTGTAGGAGTACTTGATGCCCTGTTCATAGGTCCAGTCAACAGTGATTCCATCAGCTTGATCTGAGAGCAGAGAGATAGTAATGAGATTATCATAAATATTAGTCATTCTAATACACACTGTAATGTTGACAAAATTAGAGCTTTAGGTTAATTGTAAATGTACTTACAGATGGTAGTAATGACGCTGCCATATGTGTAGGCAGTGTTATGTAAAGACTGGAGTTCAGAGACGGCCTTTCTGGCGAGTTCATGCTGAAGAGACAATAAAGAGTTATTATATTTGAACAGATTTATCATGTTAACAGTATCCAGATCAACATGTTTCCACATGCATACCAGTTCAACCTGGTCCTTCGCAGAAGTTCTTGTGTATCCGTATGGATAGAGGAGCATCTGGGAATAGCTGTGGATGGACAAAAAGGCCTTGAGTTTGCCGTGAGATTTCACAAAGTCCACAATGGCCTTGACCTCAGGCTCAGAATGAACGCTGGGTCCATGGTAGGTTTGAGAGCACGGGTTGCTGCTGGCACCAGGCCCTGTAGATGAAAAAAGATTACATATGATGTACAGTATAAATACATCAGAACCCTAATATCCCAAGCATAGCTACATCTCACCTCCAAAGCCAATTTCCCAGTTCCTGTTGGGGTCAACGCCAACACAGCTGGAGCCAGGGTTTGGCTTTCTGGTTTTACGCCACATCCGGTCTTAACCAACCAACCAAACAATTGGATTACACAAGAAAGAGGGCAAATTTTCTAACAACTGAGATTAGCTTTCAATGTGAAGTCTTCCAGGCATCAGACTCACATTGCTGTGGGTGTATACGAAACCATCAGGATTGGCGATGATCTCCAAGAAGATATCATAGTTGTTAAGGATGTCGGTGAGGACAGGGTCACGTCCATAATCAGTCACGATCTATGCAATAGAAAGTGGGAAAGTTGTTGACCAGTAGTTTTGTGGTAGTAGATTGAGTAGATTGTGTTTCATAATTTCAATTGACCTTTTTGGCAGACCAGATTGCGCTGGCTGGTGTAATCCATTCTCTGGAGTGGATGCCAGTGTCGATCCAGATACCTGGACGGTTTGCTCCAGTGCTGAATAATGACAGGATATTAGTCATATTGAACCAATGGAAATATTAATTTATTCTGACCTTTAAATTGCATACACTCTTAAATGTATAGGTTCTTTACTGGCACTAATGGTTCCATGAAGAACTTTGAACATTCATGGAACCTTCAACAAAAAAGTTCTTTATAGTGGGAAAAGGTTCTTTAGATTATTGATTAATTCTTCACACTAAGAAAAAAATGTTTCTATAAGTGCTGTTATCAGAATCATTTCTTGAAGGAACCCAAAGTGTTTTTTTCCATTTTATCTCTACCCCAACTTTTATTTTTAATAAGTGTAGTGTAGGCTGCATGCGCATGTTTATGAGAGAGTGGCATTCCAGCGGATGACATAGATGTGGGAGTGGCCTAGGCTAATCTTGCGAGAACCAAGTTTTGTTTAAAGCAAAAGAAAACCAGTCTCCTCTTGGCTTATATCAAAATCCTCTTGCCTTTATATTCTTTACAAATCCTTGTTTTTTACTTCTGATGTGTCTTGTGTTTTTTTTTTTTTTTTTTTTGCTCTCTCCTCTGCGCTTTCGCATTCATCACTTCTGCATTCATCACCGCATTTGCTTGTGTCCTACGTCCTTAGGTGAAACACTACTCTCTCGTGAACTTGCGTACCTCAGTTAATGAAACGTTTTATAAAGTTTTGGATATTTGTCTTACACAAATGTATTGATTTGCTTCAGAAGGCCTTTATTAACCCCCAAGAGCCATGTGAAGCACTTTTTATGATGGATGGATGCACTTTATTGGACTTCAAAATCTCAACAGCCATTCACTGCCATTATAAAGCTAGTAAAAGCCAGGACATTTAGGATGGCTTGAGGGTGAATAAATCATGGGGTAATTTTGTAATTTTCATTTTTAGGGGAACTTTCTATTTTAATTTATTAGAATCATGGCATAATCGCAATATTTATTGCAATGTAAGCTTGTACGCAAAATTTGTTAATGAAGCCACATGATTCATACTTCATAGACTCACAATAGATTAGGTATTTTTTGATATACAATTGGCAGCATATGATTTGGGACACACTTATATGGCATTTTATGTATTATAGATAGTATGCAAATTGGGATTTTTAAATTAATTTCCACTAACACTGAAGTATAATTAATGGCCAAAAATATAAATAGTTATAGTATAGTAAAGTAAGCATGCTTAAAAAATACCTTAAGACTGTTATTGATCATGAGTCATGACCCACCTTCAGGACGTCCAAGGAGCGGCCCTCGTAGCTCTTACCAATCTCAATTTTGCTGACCAGATTACTGTTCTCTGCCACAAGCATGTCCATGAAAGAATTAATCTGAGAGAAACATGGTGAACATCAAATGGTTTGTGGGCTGTGTTGGTTTATAAACAACACACTGAACTCTAGTCAGAAACACATTTGATGCGAACAATTTTAAAGCACAATAAGACATAGTTTATTTTAAAAGGCTGATGTTGAAAGTTCAATGCCTTGTACTGTTATTGAATTAAAGTTGCACCACTCACAGAGTTCAGATCATGGTAGGTGGTGTAGACAAAGTCATCGGTACTTCTTGGAAAGGAACGATATTTCACCCTCTCACGTTCCTCGTCATCCAGCAAATCTATGGTACAGAAAGCCATCAAATAAACATTTTCAGCTTAACATTTTGTAATTATTCCTGATAAATACTTATTTAGTGTTATATGCAACTAAATATGATTAAATGTCTCATTCATTTTCATGTTTTTGTGATATAGTCCCACCTGGACATTCTCAATCATGACATAATACGGGATCTGATGGTATGCCAGGAACGCCCTGACACCCTGTAGGCTGTGAAACGGGACATGAACGTCCACGGGCAGGGACACACGAGAGGGCGGCATCCAGTAGTCCAGCTGAACACAGAGCAAAATGTAAGATATATTTTATATTATATATTATAATAAGAAGTATATATAATATAATATAATCTCGACAACTCTGAAACACTGATGATCTGAAATAATAAATGGGCTTTACTCCGAGTATCTCTTCAGGGAGTTCCTTCAGGAGAGCGATCTGCTTTGCATCTTGTGCAGTGATCCGAAGAACCTGGTCTCTGTAGAGACATTAACACGTAGTGATAATATTCTAAATATTCAGTAGGCCTATTTTGCAAATGTAAATTTGTTAATCTAAAATGTATGCTTTAGATATAAAAAAGAACAATAGCCAAATTAAGATGCCAGTTTTGAGTCAGTTGTTAGTATAATAGGACATATGTAACTATTCCAACATGTATTTATAAGTGAATGTGAGAATTTGAAAGCTAAACGTATGAGATATAGAGATGTAAGATTTGTGAACTCACCCCTCAAAAGTCACTTTGCCAAACACGGCCACAAAAAGAGCGGTTAGAACCAGTAACCCCCTCATCTTGCTGCTTGAAGTAGTTTCTCACCGTTAGCGACCACTTTTATATACTAACATGATGATTATGACTAAGCTAACAGGTCATGGGTCAGACAAACCAGCTGCTTTGGCTCTCATAACCTTATAAATAACTGATGATGGAATTTAAGGGATGAGAACATTGCATCTGTTCTCTCGTCCGGGAACTTAATAAAGCCACTCAGCGTTTATTGAGAAAACTAGTTGCTGTATTCCCAGTATTTTAAGTCCTCGTATCATAATTCTCTGTCAAATGAGGAACTAAACTGGAAATTCAGTCCACCACAGTCACTACAGCTCACATTTTTATCTGGTCTTTTATGCAAACATACTCATTTGTTTTCTATAATGTTTTTTTGATGATTTGCGAACATTGCTGATTTTGTAGAAATTATGAGATCTTGATCATTTTGGAAGCATCAGTCAGAATGAGTTTAAAATGATTAAAAAAATCAGTGATTTTTGCACAAAATGCCATAATTTCCAGTAGAAGCACTCATGAATTTATAGCTGCTATGGAGTTACATTATGGCTGGATTATTATTATTTTGAAATGATTTTTAAATCCATTTTCCCTGAATTTCACATACAATGTTATAGGTAATTTCTTATTATCTTTTTTATTTATTTTTTTGTTACCTATTAATATTATTTATTTATTTATTTATTTTTACCAAAAACTGTCAAATATTTTATTTTTTATTTTATTTTATTTTTTATTTTTATTTTTTTTGGGGGCGTGTGCAAAAAACACCCCCTTTGCATGTTAAATGATCTGTCAATCAGTAACAGCCTCTTATGCTCGTACAGTGAGGTTAAATACTCCACATACTTTTGCTGTAGCAACATATTCATGAATCTGAAGATCTTTCAGATCATTTATAGGGATGTAAAGAGCAGTAACAGCTCAATTCTCTTTTTACACATACTGTAGCACTAGTTTTTGTAATGTTGAAGAATAAAAAAATCTGTCCTGCTTTCTGTTCATTACATAATACATTTCCACATTACATTACATAAGTACAGGATAAATGGACCAACTTTCTAAACACGCAGTAGGTGTCAGATAGGACGGGTCTGGGTGATGTCGCAATATTACATGATTACAGAGTTATTTTTTACTGTTAAATGTATAGAGTTAGAATTGTGCAAAATAAATGCCCTTTTTGTACTGGTGAGGAAGTTTTCAGCTCTTGCACTTCAATAAAATTTGACAAAATTGATGCATCGGTAATTATTTTAATAATATGGCCAATAACTGATAAATGGTCGATATCAAAATGATATCTTTTATCTAAATAAATCAAAAAAATATAACATTAAAAACTTAAATCAATTGTTAAAATCATTTAAAACTAAAATTAAGGCTACAGGTAAATTGTGACATCATAACATTATGATGTATGATGAATAAATATATATTCATTTTGAGATTTTCTGACATTTAATTGTTATTTAATTATAGGTGTTTTCAAGCTGAACTTTAAGTGAGTGTTAGACAGGGTTATTATAGTTGACTTAAACTAAAATGTTAACTTAAAATAAAATATATGAAAACTTATGTCAGTTATAATTGCCAAGGCAACATTTCTCATTTTTATTTAGTTTAACTTGATGCAATAAAATAACTAAAACCAAGACTGAAATAAATTGCTAAAATTTGAACTAAAATCAAAATAAAAGCAGAAAATAATAATACAAAATATAATATAGAATTTAAATAAATAAATAAATTCATAACTAACCTATAATAGAATCTCAATGGTGCTAATAACACTGCCGATAGATAATGGCAAATGTAATCTAAATGTATGAAAAGAAGAAATGAGAATGAGTAATTAAATATCTAATATCAACCCATACTGATCAATTTATAAAATCTCTAATAACCACCAATACCTCATATGGTAGAGATATATCAGTCAGCATCCAGAGACTTTTCAAGGCTGAACAATATATTCTTTTTAATGTATAATAGAGCAAATTCCATAAAATGGTAAATGTTTTTATTGTTTTTTTATTAACACTCTTTTATTCACTTTGACTCATCACAGAAGCATTGTTATTATTAATATGGATTATTTCTGGTGTGCTCCATGATGGCCATCAGGGCCAGCCAGGTCTCCTCAGCAGTGGGGACGATCTGGTTGGCAGGCAGGAGGAAACCATAGCGGCCAGTGTCTCTCAGCTCAAAGGTGTAGGAGTACTTGATGCCCTGGTTGTAGGTCCAGTCAATAGTGCCTCCACTGGCTTGATCTGTGAACAGAGAGATTGTTTGAATGGTGCAAAACTAATATGAACTAAAATGAATCTTCTCAAACTTACAGATGGTAGTAATGATGCTTCCATATGTGTAGCGAGTGTTATACAGTGACTGCAGGGAAGCGATAGCCTTCTTGGCGAGCTCATGCTGAAGGGACAAAACAGAATTTGTTTTAATTGATGCTACATACATTATATCTAGAATAGTGTGCTTCCACATGCATACCAGTTCAGCCTTGTCCTTTGCAGGAGTGCTTGTGTATCCGTATGGATAGAGGAGCATCTGGGAATAGCTGTGGATGGACACAAAGGCCTTGAGTTTGCCGTGAGATTTCACAAAGTCCACAATGGCCTTGACCTCAGGCTCAGAATGAGCGCTGGGTCCGCGGTACGTCTCAGTGCAGGGGTTGCTACTGGAACCACCACCTGAGGTTGGAAAACAGAAAAACAAGAAAGTATTATATTTTCAAAGCCCCTTACAGTAGGGCCATAACCACCAGAGTGATTAATTAGAATGTAACAGTAATCAGAAATGGCAAAATTGCCTAATATTTGATACTTGACAATATTTGACTAAATGTTTTTAGGTGGAGTTTATATCATGAAATTCAGATTTCTTTCTCATACAATTATGTTTTAGGCTAATTTAGGCTAATATTTCTGTTTTACGATAAAACTGTTAAATGACTGAAGCTTATATCCTTTAATGCAGTGAATTTTATAGTCAAATTTTAGCATTTTTAATCCAAAATATAACCTGTAATGCTTAATTGAATGTAACAAGACAAGAAGCATTTTCCGTGTTTAACGGTTAAGATTGAACATGTGCATATTATTTTTCTTTAACTGTTATTCTTTCTTTTTCTTTATTCCCATGAATCCATTAATCCATTACGGCCTTGCTTTACAATATAAACATAGTAACTGATTACATGTAATCTGGGTTACGTAATCAGATTCCAAAAATAATGTACTCGTAATTAGCATATATTACATTTTATAATGCTCATAATTAGATTAGTTACTTTTTATTAGTGCTGTCAAGCGATTAATTGCGATTAATCGCGTCCAAAATAAAAGTTATTGTTTACAAAATATATACCAGTATATAAACAGTATATGTTTTTACATGTATATAATTATATTCACATAATTTATATTATATATAAATATATTTAAAATATATACATAACATTTTTCCTAAATATATCCATGCATGCATATTATTCACACAATGACAGTAAATCATTAATTATTTACTGATTTTCCATAATTCTTCTTTTAATGGTCTCATTGGCATGCAGGTAAACAAATTAAATATTTCTATTTTTATTATTTAATTAATGATAAGTGTTTTTATCGACTCGCAAACCCACTGCAGTTCTAACATTAAGCCTAGTTTGGGAAACCCTGGTTTAATGTAATGTTTAATGCTTTTTATGATGTTGATATCAAAAATCGAAATGTATTTTCTTTCTCTGCGTTTTTTTAATGTCAATTCAATGGTAAGTTTAAAACAAGTTAGATAAAAAAGTAATCTAAAAAGAAGTCTGAATACATTACCTATAATGAGTAACCTAGATTACGTTACCATCTACAGTTTTAATCATGTAATGTGTAATCAGTAATGGATTACAATTTGTAATTAAGTACTCTGCCCAGCTCTGAATATAACTGCAATGATAAAAGCATTTCACCTCCAAAGCCAGCATCCCAGTTCCTGTTGGGATCAACTCCAACACAGCTGGAGCCAGAGTTTGGCTTTCTGGTTTTACGCCACATTCGGTCTAACCAAACAGATTTGCAAATGAAAAGATGGAAGCATTGGAATACCTTCTCAAAATACAGTTGTTCTGAGCTAAATGTTCACGTGAAGTCTTCCAGACATCAGTCTTTAAAACTCACTCTGCTGTGGGTGTATGCGAAACCATCAGGGTTGGTGACAATCTCCAAGAAGATATCATAGTTGTTAAGGATGTCGGTGAGGACGGGGTCACGTCCATAATCAGTCACGATCTGCATGCAACAGAACACATCGGTATATGTGCTTTAGTGTATTCCTGTTCAAATCTGTTTTTATAGCATGCCATTTAATAACTTTACCTTCTTGGCAAACCAGATTCCACTGGCCTGGGTAACCCATTCTCTGGAGTGGATGCCAGTGTCGAACCAGATACCTGGACGGTTCGCTCCAGTGCTGAACTGAGTAAGAGGACATGAGGTCATAATGATAAAATCATAATTATATTACACATACTGCATATGAATTGTGATATATAGGCCTATACATATACAGTGGAATTCAAAAGGCCACACTGAAAGATTTAAAATCTAATTTAAAGCTAATTTTTTTTTCTGTTACAATAATAGATGCAGAAATTACGTGTGTCATCTTTAAATCTGGAAATGTTACAGAATTTGGAATTTTTCCATTTAATTTTTTTACTCAAATTGTTAATGTAATTGCTAATTCATAATTTTAAATAGCTAACATAATTAGTAATGGGGAAAAAATACAAAATTAGGAAAATGTGAAATAATAGCATTTTCACTAGAGGTCTCTAGCTGCAATAAAAGTATGCACATGTATCATTATTTTTCATGACCTACCTTCAGGACGTTCAAGGGGCGGTTCTCGTAGCTCTGACCAATCACAATTTTGCTGACCAGATTACTGTTCTCTGCCACAAGCATGTCCATGAAAGAGTAAATCTGAGAGAAACATGGTGAAGATCAAATGATTGTTTGTGTTTTGGGTGTAAAATTGTTTAAAATATACAAAATGGTAAAATTCTGAAAAAGATGCAACATAGTCACATCCAATAAGTCTTACAATGCAGTCATATAATTAAAGTTGCAGAACTTACAGAGTTCAGATCATGGTAGGCGGTGTAGACAAAGTCATCGGTACTTCTTGGAATGGTACGATATTTCACCATCTCACGTTCCTCATCATCCAGCAAATCCTTACAGAGAAAGAAGAAAGAACTTTACATTTTGTGATAAGCCATATTATATATTAAATATGATCAAAGATTAATTGTGGTGTAACCCAAGGTTATATATACATTATTTGTTTTCCTACATGTTATGTGACCATTAACCAACACCAGAGAACCTTAAACAAGTGTCAGTTATTGAAATATTAACTTAAAATCCCACGGGGTACTTCAAGAAAATATTTTAGATCAAAAGGGGTCCAACTGACAAAAAAGTTTCCTGGTGTATCCAAAGAATGTGTGTCGTATGATGATTTTTTTTGTCTCCAAGCTATTATAATCATAGCAATCAAAAAGCTGAATTAATAGTCCCACCTGGACATCCATAATCATCACATTATACTGGATCTGATTGTATCTCAGGAACACCCTGACTGCCTGTAGGCTGTGAAACGGGACATAAACATCCACAGGCAAGGACTCATGAACGGGCTCCCTCCAGAAGTCCAACTGAACACAGAAGGAAACAAGCATGGAAACAAATGCATATGAGAGACATAAATAAGTAGATCTGGTTTTGATGTGAAACGTACCCCAAGGTGTTCCTGTTCAGAAAGTTCCTTCAGGAGAAAGATCTGTGCCTCATTTTTTGCAGTGATCCGAAGAACCTGGTCTCTGTAGATACATCAAAACATATGCAGGAATACTTCTTAAGAGATGAATTTTCATTGCAAATTAAGATATTTTGTCCATACAATTAAAGATGTTCATTGTATAGACAAAAACGCTAAGATTTTTTAAAAAACTTTTCTTGGAACAACACAAAGGTGAGCAAATGATCATTTTTTGAAAAAAATGTCCATTTAAGACTCAAGTGATTCACCTCTCAAAAGTCTTTTTGGCAAAACCGGCCACAAACAGAGCAGTTAAAAATAGTATTCTTTTCATCATCTTATAAAGTAAAGCTATGAACATTAAAAATCACTCTTTATATTTTATCACTGTAGCTATGACCATGAAGACCCTCCTCCTGAACAATCAGTGCTGCATAAACCACAGTTTCCTCCCTCAAACTCAATGTAAAATGCTGCACCGCTTGCACACTTTTTGGTTCACAACCATGCAGAATATATATGGATATAACCTAAGATACTATAAACAAGATTTGTGAGCTCACCCCTCAAAGGTCTTTTTGCCAAACACGGCCACAAACAGAGCAGTCAGCACCAGTAGCCCCTTCATCTTGCTTGAGTAGAACTTTCTAGCTAGAATCATCCTTTATATACTGCCCTGGTGGCTGTGACCTTGTTTTTGAGGTAGTCATGGGTTGGCAAGCCTGCTGCTGTGGTTCCCACAATATTATACAATACTAATGCTGAAGTTTGACAAATGAGAGCAATGCAGCTGTTTCTCCTTGTACAGCAGACTAGTAAATGTAATCAATAGTGCCTTAACTGGATTGACCCAAGATAGAAAGATAATAAAAACAAGACCAAATCAACAATGAGGTCCCGCTGTGTAGACCATGTTGGAGCAAATATGCTAAGTTAATTTGTTAGTTGATTTTATAAATAAACATATTCAATTATACACTCAGAAAGTTTTCAGTTTTGTGGACACTCACAGAGATCAGTCATTAATCAGGTGGCTACACAGCATTTGACCATTGGATTAAAAAAATTATTTCGGGTTTTAAGAAGTGTTTAAACATTGGATCAACTATGAACACATTAATTTTTATGTGTATTAACATTCAGTCAGTTATTTTACCATGCATTACTTTGGAAGGCGTTTGTGTTTCAAACAAATTAAATTGCACAAATTCACAAAATCAACCTTTTTTTTTATCTGATCCTCTTTCATCTAATATATTTTTATTTGAAGTACCCCTGAGATTTTAAAATAAATACTTTAATTATGAATCTTCACGGTTCTCTGATGTTGGTTATGATCACATCATGACCTGCAGGTAAACAAATAAAATGTTTAACTTTTTACAGTATATATATATATATATATATATATATATATATATATATATATATATATATATATATATATATATATAATAGTTATAGTATATATCTGTCTGTCTGTCTGTCTGTCTGTCTGTCTGTCTATCTAAATGCTGATGGACAGAACCGTGTTAATGACATTCATGTATTTGTTATCAGATATTATTATACAGGTCAAGATGACCAAACCATGGTAATCATTTACTTCTTCTGCAGTTTTCTCATTTGCAAAACCTCATAATAAGTCATAATCCTCCAGGAAAGTCACGCCTAAATGGTGATTAAACATCACATAGCCTGCCCACACATGTAAACAAGCTCATCCTTTCACACAACATTGCTATTTTAGCCACAGCTAGTCACTGTTAGTCAAAACCCCATACGTTACATTTGAATAAACAGTTAGAATGGTTATTAGAAAACCATGAAAATAAACATTTATCTAGTTTATGCCTTGATATTTCTTTGCAAAAGAGGATCTTGCTGTGTGGAATAGAATAGCAGGAAATGCTTGTAGCTGATATAGTTTATTTTTTTTTTTGGAATTGAATAGGATTAGGAAGGACTTGTTGCTTTGGTTGTTTTAACCTTGTGTAACACTGCCACTGAGTCTGATGGATGAGAACAATGCAGCTGTTTTTCATCTTTATATTTAGGGATTGTGATGCAATTTAATTTATGGAACTTTCGTGAAAAAATATGATGTTGTTGTTTAGTGGTTGAACTAAAGCTGTTGGTTCAAACCTACACCTCCATTACCCTAGTAATGCACTGAAAGATGCTTTTGTAATCTAGATGAAACAGAGAGCTAAATAAAGAAGTGACTGTGTTTTGGTGATTGATTGATTGAGTTAGTGAGCAGTAATTACATACAAGATAAGACAGAAAACACACCCAGCTTCTGGTTATATTCAGACAACAGTGTCATTATAGCTGGTGACAGTATAGTTAGTCATGACAATGAAGCTGTGGCCGTGCTGTTAGTGCTTCATGTACACATCAACTCAACAAAATGACTTCAAGCAGGCTTAGTGAAGACAAGTCTGCACAAATCTTTAAACCTCTAAAAGAGAGGCAGAAAAGCAGAATTTAGTATGTCAGAATTTAAAGTCTCACATCCCCACACCCTTTCCAAAACCAACACAAGCACTGAATAAGCCACAGCTTCCTGTATGAGGCCAGCTCATCAGTTTCTCTCAGAGTACAGCTGTTTCCTGCCCTCCACCCTTCTCTGACCTGTTAGGATATGTATTTTTGTATGTCGAACATGAAAAAGCATGTTAAACAAATTAATAACATTTCTGAGGCCCCACAAATGAATTAATTGTATATTTTTCTATGCAAGTTTTTTATTACAAATTATATTAACAACCTGATAATTTAATGAAAAATAAAAAGAACATAACCTTTAATTTTGAATTTTAATTAAAATACTCTTTTTTCACACACACAGTTATAAACAAAGAAATGCTATGATGTTGATTTTATGATTTATTTTTGGATTTTAATTAAAATACTAAGTATTTAAGCTATGATGTAAAAGGAAATATTTCAAATGAAAAATTTGTTTTTATGAGATGTGGCTAGTAGAGTAGTATTATAATTCACTGTAACACATAACTGTAACATGGATTGAAATGTTTTTTTTTTTTATTAGATTAATTTGTTATAATTATTAAAAATATATGAGTTCAGTAATTTTACTGTAATTGCAATGTATAGGTCCTTTTCTATGCAATTAAAGTGAAATAATTTAACATAAATATAGGAGCCTGATAACAGTGCTCATTTTAGAAGAAAATTTCAGATGGCACTTTGAGGCTAATGCACCTGAACCCTTCATACATATATACATATACATACATGCATATATATATATATATACATATATATATATATATATATATATATATATATATATATATATATATATATATATATATATATATATATATATATATATATATATATATTTATATATACACACACACACACATAAATATATATATATATATATATTCATAAAAAAGTTATATTTTAATTAATAATAATGTAATAATTTGTTCAAATTGATAATACATATATAAAATAATTATAAAACAAACGTCATTAATCAGCATTTTAATCCACGTTGCAGTAGCCAAAGAGCTATACCACTATTCTACTATTCTGCTATACTACTATCTCATAGAAGGCTCTGATTGGTCGTTCACGTCTACATCTCTGCTCCTATTGGCTGAACAGCGCACATTGGCAATGAGCGGAAGAGTGTCTGAGTGAGTGTGAGGCAGAGGGACAGAGGTGGGAGTCTGTCCCGTTCAACAAAAAGTGACCCGTCAGGGAAAGTTGCCGGTGGGAATAGAGTCAGCGCTGGTTGTCACATCTAAACAAGCTCGACAAGAATGGAGATCGAGAAAGAAGTTAAAAAGGTACGCTTATTGTACTGGTCATGCTCCAAAAGGTTCGTGACCGAAACATTCGGCAACGCCCTTAAAGGTAAAGCCACTGCCATTGTTCTACAAGGAGAAACATTTGGCATTACAACTCTCACATTCGAGGCCGAGTGATTAAAAAACTTGATTACATTTAGTGATAAATTGGAAGTGGTCATTAATAGAAAGTAAAACATGAAAGGAAGATCTTGGTTCTTCTTTATTTGATAGAAGCATGAATTGAATGAAAATGTTTAAGTTAACAGAACCTATAGATTTTCCTTTTACAAACTGTAAACAAGCTGGAAGTTGTTGTGAATATTATGTTTAACTCCATAGATTCATTCACTTATCTGATATGGTTGTCACTGCAGCAAGTGTGTTTCTTTCATCACTTATTGCAGCAATTCAACCACAAACCAAATTGTAATGTTGAAGTTTAGTGGTGGTAAAATATGTTTTGACATACAGTACATGTACGGTAAAGAAAAAAGTGGGGCTTTGCAAAAGGTGAAAGTTTCTCTACAGCTTAAAGATTTAGTTCAACCCAAAATTTTATCATTTACTCACCCTCATGTCGCTTCAAACCTGTATAAGGTTAGTTTTCTGTGAAACACAAAAGATATTTTGAAGAAAGTTTCTTTTTTGGAGCCGGAAAGTTGGAGTCATCATTCATTTTCATTGCATGGAAAAGAGTGACCAAAAATCTTTCAAACAAATATCCCTTAAAAAAAGAAAATCATTTTACATTGTACATAACATTTCCACATTTGCATAAAATTGCAAAAACAAAAATAATAATAATGTAGAAAGATTTCAAGAGTTTGCAAGGAAATGTTTAATAAACATTAACATTTGTTATGTTTAAAGCAACTTTATGAGATGCAATAATATATATATATATGAAATGTTTAATAAACTTTGAATTTGTATATATATATATATACACACACACACACACACACACACACACACACACACATACATATATATTGTATGTACATATATATCTATATATATATATATATATATATATATATTTTTTTTTTTTTTTTTTTTTTATATATACATATTATTACATATAATACATATACATATTATATATACACACACACACACACACAATTTGAAATCTGTGTTCTCAGGAGCTAGTGTAGGTACAGTATAAATATTAGGTACAGGTTAAGGTTTATGGACCGAAATGCCACAGTGGGCCTCATTGTCTTGCTGTTAAACAGTAACTCAGATCTTGATTTTGAAGCTGAAAAATGTTCTTCTTTAACAGAGGAGATGTGTTAATCCCTCCAGGTGTTCTCCATCTTAATAAAAACTTGACCTTATAAGGCGGTCTTCCAGCTGAGGAGCTTTAGTGTTGAGAACTGCTGAGACAGGAATAAGCTTTATAAAAGAAATATTAGAATATCTAGTGAGGTGTTTCTCAAATATATATTGCACTTGTAGAAATAGAAGGGTAGTTTGAGAGCCATTCTTCTCCTTTAATTATGGAAATTATGTCCTGCTTCAAACTAAAGAGCATTTTTTTTGCCCTAAATATGAAGTTCTATGAAGTTTCAAGAAGCACATGATCATGTAACTGAGGAGAATTCATAAAAAAACAAAATGTTCTTATGAATCCGCCTTGTCTTATAAAAAGCAGACCCCAGAAGAAATACAACTTCACCTTTTTTGGATTTAGCAAAATTAGTAAAGGAATACATACAAGAGATTTTTATAAATTATTAGAAGCACAAATGTCTTCCAGTTGTGTACTGGAAATGCAAATCCCTTGTGAGACCTAGTAGACATGTTAGAGAATAAATAAATACTTAAAAAAGAAATAAAACATTTTGTCCCAACAGTTGACTTTAATACATGCTAAATTCACAACCCTTTTTCCCGTTTTGGCATAGTTTATTTCTTTATTTAGGTTGTTTGTTTAGACTTAGTATTTTATTAAATAAGTATTGCTAGAAAATGAAAAAGTTTTGAAGTCTTATATGCTCAACAAGACAAAGCAAGAAATACAGTAAAATAGTAATATTGCGACATATTATTACAAATAAAAAAGCCATATTTCAATGATGGCAAAGCTGAATTTTCAGCATCATTATACAGTCTGTGTCTCTTCAGAAATCATGCAGATCGATGTTGTAATGCTTAATATGTGGAAACCATGATTCAGTTTTTTTTTTATTAATATAACGTTTTTAAAAGAACAGCATTTATTTGATAAATTCTGAATAAAATTAAAAAGTCTTATTATACATGTGAAGTTAAGAATTAGCATTTTCCAAAGTTAAGCACCTCCTTTCCCTCGCTATTTGTTGAAGAGAAAATGAAATTTGTTATTTTTGTAATCAGTAGGAAAGGGTCAGTGGGGTCACCATTTAATTAAAATAAAATAAATGCATATGAGCTTTTTATGAATTTCTGATGATTTGACCAATATCAAAACAGGATTTGCTCATGTCGTCTGTTGTTTTGCCAGATAACCCTGGGCCATGAGATTGGAGCTGGAGCTGCCTGTCTGAAATGCAAGGACAAATGTGAAGGCTTTGAGCTTCACTTCTGGCGGTTTGTGCTTGCTTCCTTCCTACTACATATTTGTGCAATGTTATTATTCATGCATGTGGTTATTATTGTGAAAAATGTCTAATCATGTTTGGTCATCACTGATTGACTTCTCTGTTTTTATCCATCATCATCTTAACAAACTCACAAAAATGCAGTACTGTATCGATCTCTCACACTGAGAGAGCTCTGGCCATTAGCTGCACTCTGTTGGTTTTCCTGAAGTGAGAACCACAGGTGCCAAGATGCCTGTGCCAGAGCTCTCTCACTGCAGCGGTGGTGCGTGCCATTCCCGATCACTCTCATGGGGTTTCAGGAATTCTTTGAATGAAAAGACATCAATGTGGATACGGGTCATTGGATGCAGAGCCTGAGACTTCATCTTTGTGTTTGTTTCTATGCAGCAAGGAAGGGCGACTAGAAATCCAGTGCTGAACAGAATTAGTCAGGTCTTGGTAGGGTTTCTATAGAAGCTTATTTCCACCACGGAATAAAAATATAAATATATTTTTCATGCAATTCTGAGAATTGTGAGTTATAAGTGTGACATATAAACTTGCAATTGTGAGGAAAAAAGAGAGAATTGTAAGATATAAACTATCATAGTTGTGATAAAAAAAAGTCAGAATTATGAAATAAAAAGTCAAAATGACCTGTATTTATCTTTTTTTATCTGTGACAGAAACAGAATTTCATGTTGTGAGATATAAAGTAAGAATTCATAGAAAAAAGGTCAAAATTGTGTGATGTTAATGCAGAATTGTGGGAGTTTTGAAACTGTGAGATAGAAACTCGGTCAAAATTGTGTGATGTTAATGCAGAATTGTGAGGAAAAAAGTCTGAATTGAGAGGTTTTTTTTTAAAAATCACAAGGACATTTTAAGTTTTTATTCCGTGGCTAAAGTAAGCTTCCATAGGTTTCCATGTTGTGAAGTGACTCAAACAGGCTTAGACTCACTTCCTGTGCCTCAAAGTCTTTCTTTTGTAAATGGCTTTGGAGAAAAACATCTGTGCTTTGATGCTTTGGATCACTGACATGCTGAAACATTTCTTTTGGGTTACGATAAAGCCTCTTTGGATTTGTGGCTACATTTTATGTCGTAGCATTTCCCAAACGCCATCTTTCTTACTCCTTGGCTCTCATTGATATGTTAAACAGCCCAAAGTGTCTTTAAAGGGGCCACATTCTACTTTTATAGCATTTTTATGTTAGCCAAGGTTTCTTGTACCAAAAAGTCATCATTTAGTTTTCACAACCATTTTCTACCCTCTTACTGAGCCTGAGTTTACAATGACATCAACGGTGTAACCAGAAAACATACATTTTTCCATTTCAATTGTCAACCTACTCTACCTTTTATTTATTTTTGAGTTTTTCATGCAATGTCCCATGAGAAGTCAACATGCTTTATCCTGCTGTACAGAAAGTCCTCTTTATCTCTGAATTTTTACAGCTCTCAGTGCAACACAATACGGTTTGTTCAGTATGATTTTAATTAGAAATGCTCAAAAAATCATGCCGAAAGTGATTTAGTATGTAGCCCATGCCGTTCTTTTTCCAAATAATTACAGAATATCTGTGCATGCATAACTCAGACATAACTCAGAGAGACAGCTCATCTCACAGTAAAAATATGCTGCTCTCATTCTCTATCAATCACTTTTAAAGCATTTAAAATACAATAAATACAAGCCTTTTTTCTCCTTATGCTGTTGTTCGGTTTGGTTCTTCATATACTGCAGTTCAAAAGTTTGGGATCGGTTTCTTATGCTGCATTTAATTGATTAGAAATACACTAAAAACAGTAATATTGTGACATATTATTTCATATGTTGAAAAAGGTTCTGCTGCTTAATACAGTACTTTTGCACAAACTGTCATTTTTAGGATTTGTTGATGAATATAAAGTTCAAAAGAACAGCATTTATTTGAAATAGAAATCCTTTCTAACAATATAAATATATTTAGTGTTACTTTTGATCAATTTAAGTCCTTGCTGAATAAAACTATTGATTTCTTTTTTTTTTTAATCTAAATGAACACACATTTTTGAATGGTAGTGTATGGTTTAAAGTGTTTCTAGAGGTATTCACTACAAAAAATAAAAATTCTGTCTTTCCTTTTAACAGAAAGATTTGTCGAAACTGCAAGTGTGGTGTTGAGGACCATGACGTGCAGCTCGAGACTGAGGAGAATAAGAAGGTGGGGAAGCTTTTTGAGGACACCAAGTACACAGGCCTTATAGCCAAGCTGAAGAGAGATGGCATCCCATCTTATAGAGGCAACCAAGTCACCATCTCCATCTCGGCCGCCACCGTCAGCACTGCTACTCCTGTTCCTGCTGCCAGCTTGATCCCCGGCTCCAGCCAGTTCTCTGCTCCCAGCGCCCAGCCTGCTTATTCCCCACCTGCTGCTGCAGTTCACTCTCCTGCAACGGGCCCTACTGCTGCCCCAGGAACAGGCTCCAGTGCTGCCCCAGGAACAGGCCGCACTGCTGCATCAGGGCCAGGCCATAGTGCGGTTTCATCTGCTGCCACCCCAACTAAAGGCCCTGTTGCTGCCACTACTGTTGTTCCATCCCCTACCCCAGTGCTTGCCAAAACGGATGTGGTTAAGTCCGTTACCTATGAATGGGCTCCACCTGGGATCAACCAAAGCTTGGTATATTATGTTATATTATATATTTTGATATATTTAAATATGTTTTTATTTGATTTTATTTATTTTTTGGGATTTATGCTTGAAGGCGAAGTTTTGAATTATACTGTGATACTTGGATCCACTAGAGGTCGCTGTTCTCCATTTCATTTTTTGAGACTCCTCTTTTTAAAGAAATAATCTAGTCTTTAGCAGTTATGTTAAGAGTTATTGAATTATTAAAAACTACTTTGAAAAATATATATTTTTTGCATCAAAAAAATTGCTATTATAATATATATTTATTAGCGCTGTCAGTCGTTTAAAAAAGTAACTAACTAATTGCACATTTTTTCTGAAATTAATCCTGAATAATCCTACCTAACATTAAAGTTTTTGAATAGACTTTTATATTGCAATAATTTCACATTCAGTCTTCAAATATTATGATACCAATCTTACTGATGTCTATAGGAAAATTTATTTTTCCCCCTAATATTTAACCATTGACTATAGCCATTCAACATTACAGTATAAATGAGAGCTATCAATATTAACATTTATTAGACTTAAAAAAAAAAAAAACAACTAATTTACAGGAAGTGAACATAAAACAATCTTCACATAAACCCTTTATAATAAATGTCATATTTACCTGTATCCTTCAAGATGTAGGAAATATACAAAAATTGACTAAGGTTATCAAGCACTAAATTCTAAATTAAATAGAGATGAATCTATATATAATTGAATATAGATGAAAGTAACAAAAGTTAATGATTTACTATTTTTTTTTTCTTTTGTTCTTTGATTAACAGACATCACAGCCGCTAGGTTATTTAGCTTATTTGGCTGCTATTACTTTAAGAGCTGCCGCTGCTGAATGTGAAGCAGATCTGACACGTATGCTCGTAGTTGCATTCGTGCTTTAATATAAAATGATACAGCGCAAGCCACTGAGTTTGTGCATGCACTTTAAGAGCACGTGTTACAAGCACAGTATAACGGCCAACAGGACAGGAACATGAGTTTTTACTGACATATGACCTGACAACATCTCATCTGATCGCAGTTCACTGTTGTTCTGATGAAGTTGCCACGTCACCTGTACTGTTTCCGCACTCGTTTGACTCGCGTTGAGACTCACTGTTAAACTGGAAAAATTACTTGCGTGCATTAATACGTTAATTTTGACCGCACTAATATTTATTAATTCAGTTATCAGAAAATAATTATAACATTTCTCTTAGAACGTCCAAAATAAATGAAAAAATATGCAAGGAATACTTCACCAAGAATGAAAGTCCTGTCATACTCCACGTTACAAACGTTAAATAGGTTTCACATCTAATTTCATATTAACCAAAAAACATCACTTGTGTCCTCTCAGGCTCTGCTATACATGGAGCTTCTGCCTCCGGAGCGGCGGCCCATCGCTGGTACGGCGGGAGCAGATTACCGTAAGAAACAGATGGCCAAACAGCTTCCAGACCACGACCAAGACCCTGAGCGCTGCCACGAACTCTCGCCCAGCGAGGTTAAGCTAATGCAGCAGTATGTCCGCAAGTACAAGGACGAGGCATTGGGCGTAGGCGACATCACCGTGCCCGAAGAGATGGGACAACAGGCAGGTACGGCCGGGGAAAAGGGTCCTCAAGGCCTCGGGGCAGGAGGGAAACCTGGTGCTGGAACAACAGGGACTCCTGGAGACAAAGGTGATGCTGTTGCTACAATGGGAAAAGTTGGCTCCCCTGGGGCTGCTGGGATGTCACCCGCTGAACCTGTTGGTAACTATGTAAGTATGGCATTCCTACATACATGTTTTGCTAAATGCAACTCCATTTGTAAATGTTGATTGTCATGGATACGCTTTTTATTACATACAAATAGCTTTGGTAACCTTTTTGTTCTCATTATCCCTTTACATCTAAATGACTCTCAGTCTAATTTCTAGGCTTTTAAATGTCACCATCTATTAATGAAAAATCCCCTTTAGAGCTGTTGAGCAGAAGTATTTATTTCAACCACATGTGCGCTACGGGAGTCTAATATTTCTTCAGCGCTTATCTCTGGATTCACTTGATTAACATAATGCAGTTCAGATTCTGCCAAGGAATGAACGTTATGTTCTTCCAGAGATCTTCATAAATTACCACACTTAGTCCCTGTGGTTATGTTCAAGCTCGGGTGGATTTTTCCCAAATCTATTGTGAGCATCTGAAATCTCATGGTGGAAACGTATGTATGCCATCAGCCTAATGTTTTTGCCTTTTTTAAAGAGATAGTTAACTCCAAAATGAACATTGTGTCATCGTTTACTCACCCTTATTTTGTTCCAAACCTGTTATACTGTTGTCTTTTTCCCTGGAACCCAAAAAGATCTATTCCTTAGAACAACATGTCATAGCAAGCACATCTGTCAAGCTCCGAAAAGCACTATAAATCTAGAATTTGTTTATTATATTTTAAGTCTTTTGAATTCAAACAACTTTCAAATGAACTGAATTAAATTATGTTGTTATTTAGTGAAAATCTTGCCCTCCGCTGCAGCTTTCCAATCATATATTCCAAAAATAGGTTATTGCATATATAGTCATAAATATGAGAAATAGTCTTTATTGCATGAAAAAAAAATCTCATTGAGATATAAAGTCATAAAGACAAGAAATCAGTTATGTGAAATGGTCCCATTATGGCATGTAAAGACATAAATATGATAAATTGTCACAATTACGCAAAATAATCAGACTGCATGAAAATGCCATCAATAGGACAAGTCATAATTAGGATATAAAGTCATAAAGTTTTAAATCTGATATATAATGTGATAAATGAGAAGTAAAGTTATTATGCAAAAGTTGAGATATTGAGAGACAAAGTCATAAATTCTCGAAACAAAGTCATAATTAGGAAATATAAAGTAATATTGTGAAAAATAAAGTTATAAATATGAGAAATAAAGTGGTGATTATAGTGGTGAAGATAAAAAGTCATGAAAACAAGATGTCATAATTTATGAGATAAAGTCATATTTTAAGTAATAGTTACAAATAAGTGAAATAAAGCGAATAAATTCATAATTATGAGATATAAAGACATATTGTGAGAAATAAAGTTACAAATATTAGAAATAAGTGGTAATTATGAGATATGAAGCATTAAATACAAGATGTCATAGTTATGAGATATAAAGTCTCATATACTGTGAGAAATAGTTATAAATATGGATGGAGTCATAATTACGAGATATAAAGCCATAAATATAAGAAATATAAGAAGTCATTAAGCAAAAGTTACATTCATAAATACGAGAAATAAAGTTGTAATTATAAGATATAAAGTCATATTCTGAGAAATAACATTGTAAATGTGAGAAATAAAGTAACTATGAGATAGTCATATTGTAAGATATGAAATCAGAATTAGAGGCAAGAAATAGTTACACTGTGTGATATAAAGAAATTTGAATCTTTTCATTTTTGCAAAGTCTTACTCCACCTGTACTGATGAATTGCTAATGTAAATGGTCTGTGGTTTTGTTCTTCATTCTTCACTGATGTTTCTGCCGAGCTGAACTCATCTCCGGATCTCTGCCCACAGTCATGTCACCGCTGCCAGCTGCCCATGAAGAAGGGAGAGCCGGCGGTGTACGCAGAGCGGGCAGGCTATGATAAACTCTGGCACCCGGCGTGCTTTGTGTGCTGTACCTGCAATGAGCTACTGGTGGACATGATCTATTTCTGGAAGAAGGGTCAGCTGTACTGTGGCCGCCATTACGGAGACAGCGAAAAGCCTCGATGTGCAGGTTGTGATGAGGTGAGTGGAGGCAAAGTAGTTCACAACGTCAATGTCACAAATTTGCTTACATTTGATTAGTGACTTAGAAATAGTGCAGGATCTCTACTTGTTTGAAAACCTTAAAACTTGAATTATTTCCAGGTTGAAATGAATTTCAATGTCATCTCAAATGTTTAGACTTTACCATATGTTTTGTGTTAAAATCTCAAACAATCTTAGTAAAATAATGAATGGAATTTTGTCAAATGTTGTTAAATAGTTTTTAACATACCATATGGTTCAAAGCACAGTACTGAGGGGGAAGTGTGTGTATGTGTGTGTGTGTGTGTGTGTGTGTGTGGTCTCCAGCTCATCTTCAGTAATGAGTACACCCAGGCTGAGGGCCACAATTGGCACCTGAAGCACTTCTGCTGTTTTGACTGTGACTGTGTGCTGGCTGGAGAGACCTATGTCATGGAGAATGAGAAGCCTGTTTGCAAACCCTGCTACATGAAGAACCACGCTGTGGTAAAGAGGACACATTCCTTCATTTCTCTCCTTCTCTGTCTCTCTGCTCTGCACAAAGATGACCGTGACTAAGGGTTTTTAGCTTCTTATTTTTAAAAACTCTTTTGCATTTTATTTTGTTTTGTTATAAAGCCATAGTATGAGAAATAATAGCATCAAAATTCGATCTATAATGACGTGAATACAAGAAGATATATAATGTCATAAGTACAAGTATTTGTTGCTTTGAGATGTAGTCATACATACAAGAAATACAGTCATAATTTAAGATGTAAAGTCATATTAAGAGAAACATGAGAAATAAAGTTGTAATCATAAATGAAGTCATAAATACTGGAAGTAATATCACAATTATGCAATATATTTGAATTATGAGAAATCAGGTCATAAATACAAGAAATGCGTTTTGTTTTATTATAAGGTTGTATTGTGAGAAATGATATAGAAATTAAAAATATGAATGAATTAATGAATTTCATTCATTGTATTGTGAGAAATTATGTTATTGAAATTAAATATACAATATATTATAATATAATGTCATAAAAACAAGAAGTAAAGTCAGTGTGTAAAAGTTGAATTGTGATTATAATTACGAGAATTAAAGTCAAAATTACACACACACAAACAAATATATATATATATATATATATATATATATATATTATATATATATATATATATATATATATATATATATATATATATTATAAAAGATATAAAGTCATATTATCAGAAATAAAGTTACAAATATTAAATAATCATGAGATAAAAAAAATCGTAAATACAAGTCAGAATGTAAAAGTTGCTTTATGATATAAATTCATAATTATGAGAATTAAGGTCAAAATTATGAGAAATAAAGTAATTTTTTGAGAAATAAAGTTATAGGTATGAGAAATAAATTTGTAATATTCAGATTTAAAGTCATGTATACAAGAGGTAAAGTTATAATTATGCAAAGTAGTGATAAGATATAGTCTTAAATACAAAAAAAAAATGTTTGTTTAGTTTGCACAACTACTTTCAGGAGTAACTTTTTTCTTTTGAATATTTCTTTTAATATTCCTCATAGAAATTATGAGGAATAATTATACCATAATAAACATGGTTACATAACTAATATTGTAACCATGATATTTGAAATGCATGCACAATTAGATTCTCACCCTGCTGTACTCATACATTTTGATTGTAAATATTGTATATTTCTTGTAATTACCATGCGCATTAATGCATTTTAGGATTACTCTATCAGCACCTACAACAAGAGGCCATGCAATGTGACATATTTCATAACCATTTTATGGTGCGCATTTAGCAGTTAGTTTTACAACCCCTCACGTTGTCCAAGTATCATTCATGTCACACCTGCATGGAAGTGAATTCCTGCTAAGCCTGGGCTATTAAAACTAACAGGCTCGGCATGTGTTCGTCAGCCATATTGGTTCAGGAGCAGGTGAAGGGGATTTAGGAAGTGCCAGTGACATGATAATCAGAGCACAGGCAGGGTAGAAGCACTCTTAATGGAGTGGTGTGATATCGGACACCACCGATCTCTCTCAGCGCCTGCCTGAACTATGACACTCAGCTCTTATGACTCATGGGCTTAGGAAAGAAAGTTCAGATATGCAAATAGAGCAAAGTTTTCAAATATTTCACTGGGTTAATCGTGCCTGTAACAAGTGCAATCAAAGACCTTAGTGAGGGAGTCAAACAAACAGATTTGTTATACTACTTCCTGTGAATTTATCTGTATCCCTCTGCGTTCACAGCTTTGTGCGGCCTGTCAGAACCCCATCGAGCCTGAAGCTCAGCGTGTGTCGTACGGAGAGCACCACTGGCACGCCGAACCCCAGTGCTTCCAGTGCTCCTGCTGCTCCAAGGGCCTTATGGGCCAGCGCTTCATGGCCATGCAGGGCATGCTGCTGTGTTCCGTGGAGTGCAAGAAGAAGATCACGGCCTCATGAAGGAATATCTAGGATTTTTTTTTGGAAGAGTGCTTAGAGCACCACAAGCCAGTTTCTTCCTAATGCAGTACACTAAATATATACTGCCTTCATTTTATTGAGAAATTAATGTATTTGTATGACTAATCTTAATGTTTTTCCAAGGTCCTATTTACGGGAAATAATAAGCAATACAGTGGAGCAGTGGCTGAGTAATTGTTGTCAATGTGATTCTTTATTAAGTTGGCTTGAAAAAGCCAACTTACTGATCTACTATCTAATCTTATTATTAGTGGTGCTTGCCGAAGGCAAAGCATCACTTGTATTATCTCACATACTTATTATTCTTCTTCTTATAGATCCGTACAAAGTTTGGCGCGTAACTTGTCCCGCAGTTTTTGTCACAGACCCACAAAAGAGGAACGAAACATCATGCGGCCTATTGAGGAGAGGTGTGCTATGACTTTTATAAGCAATCGGGCGTACGATGTTCGTACATCGGGCGAAATATCGCCCGAAAAATCGCATAGACAATGCATTGCGGCCAACTTTGACGGATCATAGCTCCGAGAGAGAATTTCGCAGAAACATGTGAATCACCACATTTGGAAAGGCTATCAGGCTGTGCGAGAACATACCCCGCAGTGGGGTATAAGTTGTACCCCTGGGGCGCAAGAGCCCCCCAAAGTTGCCCCATAGACATATTATGGTGAGGGATCGCCCATGAAACAGTGTGTTTTTCCTACTATGGTACTTTACATAGGAGTTTTGCATTGAACATAACTCTGGATCACAATGTCATAGAGACATGGGGGTGGGCTCATTTTACTCAGACAACCAATCAGTCTATCAGGATCATTGTGAAGCAGTCAAGCCACGCCCTAGCAACCATTTAGGGCCCCTTAGTAACAAGCTCCATAGACTTCCATTGAAAAAGATAAAAATAATATCTTTGGATAGAAGTGTCATAGAAACATGAGGGCGGGCTCGTTTGACTCGGGGTAGCAAACGGCCAATCATGAATCACATTCAAGACTTCATAGCCACGCCCTAGCAACCATTTAGAGCACCTTAGCAACCCAAAGCATAGAGGGATATCTTCAAATCTGAATATCATAAAGGCATAGGGGTTGGTTTATGTCATTCATACAGGCAAGCAGCCTTTGGAGTATCATCATTGGCAGCTGCCAGGCCACTCCCTAGCAACCAAAGAGAGTACCCTAGCAACCGTTTTTCAAGATCTATATCTCTGCATCAGAACATCGTACAGACATGGGGGTTGGTTCACATTGGCAAGCAGCCTTTGGAGAATCATCACTGGCAGCTGTCAGGCCACTCCCTAGCAACCAAACAGAGTACCCTAGCAACCATTTAGTAAGTATTATATCTTTACAACCGAAAATCGTACAGACATGTTGGTTGGTTTATATTGGCAAGCAGCCTTTGAGTATCATCATTGACAGATGCCAAGCCACTCCCTAGCAACCAAACAGAGTACCCTAGCAACCGTTTTGCAAGATCTATATCTCTGCATCAGAACAATGTACAGACATGGGGTTTGGCTTTTTTGACTCATGCTAGCAAACTGGAATTCCAACTTGCTAGTCATGCTAGCAGTGAATAGCTACATGCTAATAGTGATTAGCTAAGTGCTCAAATTGGCTAACAACATGCTATTAACTCTATATAAACTTCATAGTGACCATCTGTGACAACTACCAACCACCTAGTAACAGCATAGCAACTACCCCGGTTACCATAGCAACCGCCTAGCTACCACCCAGAGCACCCTAGCAACCGCCTAGCAACACATTAGCAACCACTTAAAGTACCTTAGCAACTGCCTAGCAACCGCCTAGCAACCACCCGGGTTACCATAGCAACATCCTAGCAACCACCCAGAACACCCTAGCAACCGCATAGCAACACCTTAGCAACCACCCCAATATAGCTTAGCAACTGCCTAGCAACCACCCAGGTTACCATAGCAACCGCGTAGCAACCACCTAGCAACACCTTAGCAACCACCCCAAGTAACTTAGCAACTGCCTAGCAACCACTTAGCAACCACCCAGAACACCCTAGCAACCGTAGAGCAACACCTTAGCAACCACCCTGAGAACCTTAGCAACTGCCTAGCAACCACCCAGGTTACCATAGCAACCACCTAGCAACCACTCAGAACACCTTAGCAACCGCCTAGCAACACCTTAGCAACCACCCCAAGTAACCTAGCAACCACCTAGCAACACCTTAGCAACCACACCAAGTACCTTAGCAACTGCCTAGCAACCACCTAGCAACCACCCAGAACACCCTAGCAACCGCATAGCAACACCTTAGCAACCACTCCAAGTACCTTAGCAACTGCCTATCAACCACCCAGGTTACCACAGCAACCACCTAGCAACCACTCAGAACACCCTAGCAACCGCCTAGCAACACGTTAGCAACCACCCCAAGTGACCTAGCAACATCCTAGCAACCACCCTGGGTATCCTAGCAACCGCTCTAACAACCGCCTAGAAACACCTTAGCAACCGAGGGCCGACTTTTGCCACTGCAAGCACCACTCACATTTTCTTCAGGAAATGTACATTCTAGTATTATTTTTATTCTTGTGATGTAAATTTTAGTATTTTTTTTGTACTTGTGTTTTATTGCTATTAACATATTGCTCGTGTGAGTTATTTGGTCTGGTCTGACTCGGGTTGCTATATCTTTTCTAACTGATCCGGCTTATGGTTTTCGTAAACCAGACTACCAAAACCACCTTAAATCCCATAGACTTTCATTGAGGGGGTGCAAACTTTTACAAAATAAGACTTATAATGTATTTAAGTTGTCTACTACCATAGCAAACCTTAAAAAACTCTCTACTGAGAATACAGCTAAAACCAGCCTAAGCTGATCAGTTGCTTTGGCTAGTCTCCCAAGCTGGTTTTTAAGTGGTTTTGGCCACTGTCACGCTGGTCTTAGCTGGTTTTTACTGAATCCACTGGTTTAAGCTGGTTTTGGCCGGATTAGCATAGAAACATGCTAACAACATGCAAGTTACTCACTAATCAGACTAGAAACATACTTCTAACATGGTTTAAAGTGGTTTTGGCCACTGTCACGCTGGCCTTACCTGGTCTTAGCTGGTTTTCTTTACTGAATCAACTGGTTTTAGCTGGTTTAGTATAGAAAAAATGAAAACAACATGCTAGTTACTCACTAATCAGACTAGAAACATGCTTTTAACATGGTTTTTTAAAGTGGTTTTGGCAACTGTCACGCTGGCCTTAGGTGGTCTTATCTGGTTTTAGCTGGTTTTCTTTACTGAATCAACTGGTTTTAGCTGGATTAGAATAGAAAAATGTTAACAAAATGCTAGTAACTTGCTTATCAGACTAGAAACATACTTCTAACATGGTTTTTTAAAGTGGTTTTGGGCCACTGTCACGCTGGCCTTAGCTGGTCTTAGCTGGTTTTAGCTGTTTTCTTTACTGAATCAACTGGTTTTAGCTAGACTATCATAGAAACATGTTAACAACATGTTAGTAACTTGATAATCAGGTTAGAAACATGCTTTTAACATGCTTTTTAACATGGTTTTTAAAGTAGTTTTGGCCACTGTCACGCTGGTCTTAGCTGGTCTTAGCTGGTTTTAGTGGTTTTAGCTGGTTTTCTTTACTGAATCAACTGGTTTTAGCTAGATTATCATAGAAACATGCTAGCGACATGCTAGTCACTTGCTAATCATGCTAGAAAAAGAAAACATGCTAGCGACATGCTAGTCAATCACTAATCATGCTAGAAACATGCTAGTCACTTGCTAATCATGCTAAAAACATGCTAGCGACATGCTAATCACTTGCTAATCATGCTAGAAACATGCTAGCGACATGCTAGTCACTCGCTAATCATGATAAAAACATGCTAGTCACATGCTAGTCACTTGCTAATCATGCTAGAAACATGCTAGCGACATGCTAATCACTTGCTAATCATGCTAGAAACATGCTAGCGACATGCTAGTAACTTGCTAATCATGCTAGTGACATGCTAGTCACTTGCTAATCATGCTAGAAACATGCTAGCGACATGCTAGTCAATCACTAATCATGCTAAAAAACATGCTAGTCACTTGCTAATCATGCTAAAAACCATGCTAGCGACATGCTAATCACTTGCTAATCATGCTAGAAACATGCTAGCGACATGCTAGTCACTCGCTAATCATGATAAAAACATGCTAGTCACATGCTAGTCACTTGCTAATCATGCTAGAAACATGCTAGCGACATGCTAATCACTTGCTAATCATGCTAGAAACATGCTAGCGACATGCTAGGTAACTTGCTAATCATGCTAGTGACATGCTAGTCACTTGCTAATCATGCTAGAAACATGCTAGCGACATGCTAGTCAATCGCTAATCATGCTAAAAAACTTGCTAGTGACATGCTAGTCACTCGCTAATCATGCTAGAAACATGCTAGCGACATGCTAGTAACTTGGTAATCATGCTAGTGACATGCTAGTCACTTGCTAATCATGCTAGAAACATGCTAGCGACATGCTAGTCACTTGATAATCATGCTAGAAAACATGCTAGAGACATGCTAGTCAATCGCTAATCATGCTAAAAACATGCTAGTCACTTGCTAATCATGCTAAAAACATGCTAGCGACATGCTAGTCACTAGCTAATCATGCTAAAAAACATGCTAGTGACATGCTAGTCACTTGTTAATCATGCTATATAAAAACATGCTAGTGACATGCTAGTCACTTGATAATCATGCTAGAAACATGCTAGCGACATGCTAGTCAATCGCTAATCATGCTAAAAACATGCTAGTCACTTCCTAATCATGCTAGAAAACATGCTAGCGACATGCTAGTCACTAGCTAATCATGCTAAAAACATGCTAGTGACATGCTAGTCACTTGTTAATCATGCTATAAACATGCTGCTAGCGCCATGCTAGTCACTAGCTAATCATGCTAAAAAACATGCTAGTGACATGCTAGTCACTTGTTAATCATGCTAGAAACATGCTAGCGACATGCTAGTAACTTGCTAATCATGCTAGAAACATGCTAGCGACATGCTAGTAACATGCTTATCATGCTAGCGACATGCTAGTCACTCGCTAATCATGCTATGAAAAACATGCTACTGACATGCTAGTCACTCACTAATCATGCTAAAAACATGCTAGTGACATGCTAGTCACTTGCTAATCATGCTAGAAACATGCTAGCGACATGCTAGTCACTTGCTAATCATGCTAGAAACATGCTAGCGACATGCTAGTCAATCGATAATCATGCTAAAAAGCATGCTAGTCACTTGCTAATCATGCTACAAACATGCTAGTGACATGCTAGATACCTTGCTAATCATGTTAAGTACATGCTAGTCACTTGCTAATTATGCTAGCAACATGCTAGCAACTTTGCTAATCATGCTAATGACATGTTAGTCACTTGCTTTTAATGCTAGCAATATGTTAATCACTTTCTTTTTTAAACTTCTGAACTTTTCAAAATTTTAAATCTTTTTAAACTTTTTAAATTTTTCAAACTTTCTAAATTTTTCAAACTTTCTGGTCAGGCTTTTTCAAGCCAACTTAAAGTTTGAACACAAACTTTACTATCTAGTTATTAATGATTTAGTATTAATAAACAGAAGCAATAATGGCTTTTGTACTTCAGCTACTGAAAAAAAATCGATTTTACTCTCATTTTTTGCCTTTATTTCTTATGTCTAAAACTGCACTTTAGCTTTCACTTTGTAATCCAATAAATGCGTAATATGAATAGTTTTTTTTTTCCCATGTGAAGTACTTCAACTATGTATCCAAATACTTATTGTTATTATGACGTACAAGTTTGGGAACTCAAGGGACAGGTGTTACGCTCATGTTAATGTCTCGACCGTTTCATACCATTGAAAATTCCAATCCAGGCCAGCACTTTTAGGGAAAAGTTATCCCTCCGCGTGTTGTCTTACACTAAGCTGTGGAAACTGGGCACAATTCAAGGAAGCCTGGTTCCATTGTCTCTAATAGCAGCGAACTTAAGACTATACCGTCATTTCCTCCTATCGTAACTGTCCGCAGTCACACGAGGGGCTCGGCTGTTTCACCTCCCCTCACCTCACGCCACACTAGGGTGGAGTTTTCCAGGAGGGAATTCTTTCCTTCAATGTCAGCCCCTCATGCAGGAATTTATTTAAATGGTGCTTTCCCTGCCAAACACGCAGCACACTTACTTACACTCTTGCCGCACTAGCACTTGTTTTCCCCGTGAGCACTAACTGTGTGAGAGAGATGGTTGTTGATTTGTAGCTCCCCGGGGTGATGAAACCCAGATGCAAACCATTGCTTCTGTTTAGTGTTACTATAGCACAGGCCCCACACATGAAGAGTCAAGACAGGACAGGGAGAGGATCCAAAACCCTGGAGGATCCTACGGGTGACAGCAGAAATGTGACAAATGGGATCCTGGAATTATACTCATTACTCACAAAACAGACCCTCCTCCTCATCGTGGTCATGTTTATCTGGCCTTTAGCTGAGAAAATGTTCCTAGATAAGCATGTATACAACTAAACCGGTTTATTGTGTAGTGTAATATAAACCATATTATTGTAAAATAATCTGGTGGTAGCACATTATAATGGCACATGGCCGCATAAATCAGATAATAGATAGGCAGAGGATTTACATGTATTATTTACAAACATAGGTGCAGTATTAATGTGAACACCTGTTTCTTCTGGGTCCATTAGCTTTTGCTGCAAGTTGAGATGCTCCTGCAGAAGGCGCTCTTCCTCATTCTGAAGGAACCAGCCTTCATTATTTTGTTCATAGCAATGATGCTTGTTCATAACTGACCCTGTTTAATGACAAGCCGCTCATCATGATTTTCCTGAGTACGTTACGGTGCGACACATTTTTGACAGCCAGGTTTGGGGTTTGGCCCAGGGCTCATTTGAGGTTTGAACAACATTCTTATCAGTCTGTCATTTTCCTTTTTGGAAGTGTGTGGTTAAGGTTTTGACTATGATTCTATGGCAACAATATTGTAAGAAAAAAACCTTGTCCAACCATTACTTGGCAAGTTCTGTGACTTTGTTGTAGGCTACTTTGTTTAGAAATGATCCAACGGTATGATCATCCAGATGCTCCAGGTAAGTGTGAAAGGAATGTGAATACAGGCTCCAGCTACAGCTGACTAAGAAAGAGAAAGAGAGGGGAGGCCGAGTAAGAATGCAAGATAAATGTCAGCTGTCTCACTGACTGATAAGCTTCTCCAACAACATTCCTCCTAAAAAAAAGAGAAAACAAGAGAGAATTTGACACATAACAGTGACGGAAACAGAACTGATGTGCTGGCTGCCAGAATGAGCCAGACACTTTTTGATTTCGATTAATTTTGATATCTATATCAGGTACAGATAGTGCACATTTTTTGAAGGAAATCTCTTAATTAACTATACAGGTAACCCTTTCAGTTGGTAGCTACCGCAGTAGGCTATTAAAGTTAAAAATGAACAATGGTCGTTGAATGGCTTTTCTGAGGTAAATGTAGGCCTACACATGTGACGGTGTTTACAAGCTGTATTTTTATGTCTATCCACGGTTGAAACACTGAATGAGCGACTGCATGAGACGCGATACATTTCGGTAAGTTGTACTGTATAGCTATCTTTCAACATAATTTATGATGTTCATTCAAATTCATACATACTATGTTTGAACCCAGGTGGCTAAACCACACTAAAGAGCGCCAAAACAGTATTTACTGGTTAGATTTTGAAATAAAATTGACAGAATTTGAAGGTTGAGACTTTTTTCGTATCAAAAGTAACAAAACATGAAGCCTATTGTGATTTATTGGATGGGAGGATGCTACAATTATGTTTAGTAAGTTTTGATCAACTGAAAGCATCTACGATTCTTGGGGATTTAAGAATATTGGTTCATCATAATGAGAATTTATTAAAATCAATATTTTTAACCCAGACCCATCCCTGCTGTTTTAGCATATGGTGTGCTGATTTGAAGCAGATGAGATTTCACCCAGGGTTTCAGGTGTACTCTGTCATCTGGGCATGATCATACCAACTTTGGGCAAGCAAATAAAACAAATCCCTGGTACAGCCCAAATGGTCTTTAAATCATATCTGCGGTTGGCTTTGGGTTCTTTCGGCGCTCTTTTGTGCTATTGTCTATCTCGTACACTCCTCTTTTTCCTGCCCTTTTCATTGCGTCAGCTCAAATATGATATTAAATGAGCTCTCCGCACCCATCTTTGGTTTATTAGACCATTGTTTGATGTTCTTACTCACTCCATCTATTTCTCTCCTGTTCTGTTTATCTCTTTTTCTCCCTAGGGCAGCAATAATGAGAAGCCCCACCCAGAGACACTAGCTCTCCCCAAACATAGCTAAAGAGCCATGTGGTATCCAGATTCCACTAAGACCATTTAAGACATTAGTGCAACTTATTATTCACTGGGAGTGTTTTTATTTTGCATGATTGCTATTTATTTTGGGTAGGACAAAAAATGTTTTAAGAACTGAGGATTCGAATGAGATCACACTCTTTTGTATATTTTTGAAATTGCAAGGTGTTTTGGGACGTTTGAGTTAACTTTTCATATTAATTATGAAATAGACTATATACATGTCAGAAAATACTTGTCACATATTCAGATTGAACACCGTGTATTGTAAAATTATTTGGAATTTTATGCCACAGTTAAAAGGATAGTTCACCCAAAACTCAGTGGCCGATTTCGCTTACTCGTTTTCATTCACTCATTTAGTAGCCTAGACTATATTAGTGGAGAAATCTAGGGAATTGTGAATGAGGGTATGAAGTCCACTACATGAGAAAGGAATGAATTCAATGCTGCGAATGCGATTTCATTGTAATAACAGCGCATTATGGGTGTAGTCGACTACAGAATACTCACAATATGAATAAAGCATGAATATTCGTGAGTTTCCACTGTTGTGGTCATGTCAATATGCGACAATAGGCAAATTGATAGAACTGAAAATATTAGCGCAAACTACTCAAAGTGCAACTTCTAGTGAATTACCTATTTTGAAAAGGTAATAATGTTTCATTGTTATAGCATAAGCTACACCTGTTGACATTTTTAAAACAATTCATAGTTTGTGTAATATGATAAATCATCAGAGCTGTTTTGCCTGATAGTTTACAGGCATTCAGATAAATAAGTACTTTTGAGTCATTGACATTGATTTGTTCATAAACACTCTGATTTGTTCAGAAATGAAGCACATTGCTAAATGCTGCTCAGAGATGCAGCAGTTGATTGTGTTTGAGATTCGAATTATTTTCCTTTGCGGAGCATAAATTAACAGAGTAACTAGTAATATTGCATCTACTAATGTAAGTCAGTCAATTTTAGTTACTTGTTATTATATTACTCATTGAAACGGCTCAGAAGTTCCTGAGTAAATGTGTTAATTTTTTTGGTTTGCAGATATCATTAAGTTTGATATTTCTTTACCATTTTAAACCTGGCACAAGTGTCTAAATACTTTTTTGGGCCACTGTGTTTAGAATAGCAGTGGTAGTTGCTCCCAAATTGGTTGTGTTTTATCCACGAGAGACCTTTTAAGGTGTTCCGTTCAAACAAATCTTTAAACTATTTAAGTCAAGATCAACAGATCAACATTGAAGTATTTACAAAGTAGGACTTCACTGCTTAAATCAAGAATGCAGATGAACAATGAAAGATGACAACGATTATTCCAGTACATTCTTGCTGCATTGTTTTACTGCTGGTCCTGATGTTTATTCAACTCTGTTTGACACAGATTTCATGGGCCCCATTAACCATGGGCTCTCCAGGTTCAGTTTGCATAGCCTAGCAACTGCCTTAGTTTCCTGCCTTTGTACATGGTCTCATTTCCCCTACTTCACCTTGGAAAAACGTACAAGCAGAGGCAAACACAATCCATCAGTGCTCAGCCCCTCAGACACACACACCGTAGTTTGACCAAGAAAAGTGAATATGGCATAAGCTTTTGACATGAATGCCAAAAAACATCTGGTTAACTCATTCAGTTGATCCTCTATTGTTTGATTCTGCTCACACAACTCAATTGTTTAGTTCTACAACTCTTTTTTCTTTTTCTTTTTTAGATAAAACATACTTACATTTATGAGTTATAGGTTGTTTTGCATTTGTTTTAACCATCCACTCTATAGTTTTCCTTGCTTGGGGAAAAGAGTCCAGAAAATCAGCATGTAAGTGTGTTTCTAGCTCTCTCACTGTATCTTACAATCTTCGAAAAGCCAGTGGCACTGCATAACCAAATACATACCAAGTTATGCAATGCATTCTGGGTAATACTATTTTCTTGTCTTATACATCCCTGATCCACCTAGAAAAGAACCATCCTATTGTTTCGCCAACTCTTGCAACACACAATAAGGTACATAAGGCTGTAAAACTCTTTAAAAAAAAAACTTTATTAAAATAATAACAATATTTGCTCTGGATTTAGTAAGCTGGGCTAAGAAACGTCTCCAGCAGGAAGGTGTGACTACCTTGTATAGGCATGAATATCAAGAGCTTCTTTTTTCTATCAGTTTTTTCGACCCATCCATCTTTCAGATCAAGAGAAAAGTGGACATTTGACATCAAAAGACAGTGAGACGGCACGTTCCGCTGGTGGTGACACAATAATGTCAAAATTAACCCAATTCTTAGCCTTTAACTTTTAACCTTTCACCCTTATCACACCCACATCTGTCATAACATTTATTTTCAGAGCTACTTTCCAGCAGAAGCAATATTCAAAGTTTGCTTTAAAAAAGTGTCCACCTGATAGATATTAGTTAAGCATAAGTTAATTCAGGATTTTAATATGTTTACTTATGTTGCTCTTTATATACAAACAGACCTGATATACAAAAAGGCCTGTTTAATAGAGTTTTAAAAATAGTCCACAGCACAACTATAACCATAACAGTTACCCTCACTGTCGCTGGTTAGCCTGTGTGCGGTCATGTGTTTTGGAGGAGGTGTGGCTTTGGAGAGTGACTATGCAAGGAGGGTGGGATCTTATGCATTCAAAGCTAGATTGCTATTTCTAGCCACTCCGAAATCGCCTATACCATACCTTTAATATCAAGTGCGCAAAACATGTGCACACATTTAGATTTGTGGTGAATGAAAGAGGTATGTGACCAAGTGTTTTATTTGTAAAGCACATTTCCCACAGAATGAGTATGTGATGATAGAATTTTCATTTTTGGATGACCAATTGTATGAGTATTTAACATTTAACATACTGTAACATTTACACAACCTTTATATAACTTTAGCCCTGTTAGGTTAGGTTTTTCCCAAACCTGTCAAGGTCAGTGTAACCTTTTCCTAAAAAGGTATTTGAATCAGTTTGGCCCGCTTGCTGCTTGATTGCTAACAAGCCTGTGAGAGTATAAACCTTAGCATTATTTCATGGCTGTGCTTGGCTTGTTTTGGCATTACACAACACAAACATTTCCCTTCCCCTGAGACTGATTCACTAGAGAGCTGGTCCATGCTTGCTGAAAGAATGCACCTCATGGAATGCCGGTCTTTGTATCACTGTAATGTTCGAGCCAAGTATCATGAACAATACGAACTGTCACAGACTTGTTTGGATGTTACTTAGTTGCAGCTCTTTTGCCTTGAAACACTAAGCCTGAGGTGTAGTGAGCTGTAGGGAATTAGAGGGATAAGATAATGTAAAAGCAGCAATGAGCACTCATGATTTCCCATTTCTTTTCTATATACAAACCTGACGTCAGAGGCATTCATTTACCATATGTCGGAAAATAAACCAAATCCTATTGTTTCTGCTCTTGTGATTGCCAGGAAAACTGTGACATTTCATTCACTGATGCCGGCAATCCGTAAAAATAAAAGCCTGCTGATTTTAAGGTTAAAAATTATGAAATCATATATAAAGTAAATATTAGCATTTTATTTTTAAGTTTACTATAACAAAATTGTATTTAATACTCCCTTTTTATTTTAAAATATAATAGTATTATCACACTATTATTTTGTTTATTATTTTATTTATCTAAATAAAGTGCAATAATATTATCACTATTATTTATTTATTTTTTATAGTTATATTTAATGGATCACACCATGTGCAGTGTGAGGACCAAACCAAATCTCCAGGTTCTCCTATGAGAACCAGGCTAAAAAACTTATGTGCACTCGTGTGTGTGTGTGTGTGTGTGTGTATATATATATATGTTGTAAACATAAGTACTGTTTAGTTATCTAACATGATTAGAAGCGCTTTTGCAGATTTATTTTCAACCATGCCTTTAATGTTTACAACTAATGCTCACTATTTTGTGACTTTTTTTCTTAAGACTGTTGTGCTACGGTTAATGTGAGAATGAGAAAACCTGCTTTGCTGCTTCTGTCAGCAGGCTATAACTTCTCTTGAGTTTCCTGAAAGATTTTGTCATGCAAACACAGTCAACTACCTTCATCACAACAGAAATGTTTGCAGCCATGTTGTTGTGCAGATCAAAGCACAACAACATTTGCATTCATACACATATAAGAAAGACTCTGTTTTGTATTCCAATGAGCATGGAGTGTTTTGACACAGACTCATCTGGTGGTTTTGGATCATAAATCTGATAGCACTGAAATAAAGAGGACACTGTTTATACAAAACGCCTCCTCAAGCAACAGCACCAGTTTATGTCCGTTGCCATGCTAACGCTTTGGTAAACGGCAACAGTGTGGAAAGATTAACAGTTGTGTGAAGTGGGTTCACCGGGCACTGGGTGAAATGCTTAGAGATCCACCAGCAGCTCATTTCTTGCAGTGGCTAAATGGTGTAATATTGAGAGAAAACTACTGTAATTTGAGGTTATTTATGTGATATCACATTTGTATTTTTGCAGAAATGCAACGGTTACAATAATTTACATCAGGTTTTAAATGCTAGTTAATGGTTTGGTACAGAATAGTCCAGATAAATGGTTGCCTAAAATGTCCCGTGAGCAAATAATTTATTTAATTTTTTTTCACAGAGGAAAGGGCCATCTTTTCTATGAATTGTTTATGGAAAACTAACTTCTTTAAACGACTTCTTGGTCATGTTTTCGGCATCTGAGGAGAATCCTGCATCATGTGGAAGGAGTTTCCCAACCTCACCTCTCTCCCAGACAGCATGGGAGGGTTCATTTGCTCTCTAATGGCAATATATTGAGCAAGCCATGCTTTACCCAATTTCATTAGCTAATCTTGCTCTTTCTCTCTTTTCTTCCCTCCCTATTTCTGTATGTTTCTCTCTTTAGTTGCTGCAGTCTAAACTGAAGACACACATGGGCCTTTCACACCACTTCTGGAAAATTCCTCTCCCCTCCGTCTTTGCTTTAGGGAGGATAGAGTCATTTAGCTCCCACTTATATCTGTGTGCCTGGTCTCACGTAGGTTATACGCCCTGTGGGCGTCTGTGGACTGAGGGTTGTGCCAGGGCAGGGCTTTTTAAAATGAGATTCTTCCCTACACAGTTACTGTATATCACCGCTTAAATAGTTAAATTTTTCAGTTTTTTTTAAATAAGTCTTTTATGTGCCCCTAAGCTACATTTATCTCATCAAAATGCAATAAAACAGTAATTTCATGAAGTATTGTTACAATTTAAAACAACTGTTTTCTTTTTTAAAGATTTAAAGTGTAATTTATTCCTGTGATGCAAAGCTCAATTTTCAGCATCAATACTCCAGTCTTCAGTGTCACATGATTCAGAAATCAGTCTAATATGCTGATTTGCTGCTCAAGAAACATTATTATATTATTATCAAAGTTGAAAACAGTTGTGCTGTTCAGTATTTTTTGGGAGACCATGATACTTGATGAATATCATGTTGAATATATGAATATAAAGATCAGCTTTTATTTTAAATAAAAAATCTTGTAACATGTGTCTTTACAGTAACTTTAATGTGTTTTTGCTGGATAAAAGTATTAAAGCATTCAAAAAATCCTTGCATGAAATACTTAGATTCAAATAAAAAAATTGCATTTGGTTATGAGACTTTGTATGGATAAAAATATAAATTAAATTGGCCTCAAATAGTATTTAGATACTTTTTGCTTTTGTTAAACACAAGAATGTTTTAATTGTCCCCATGATGAATGTCAGTAGGGTTCAAAACAATGTTGGTCCTAATAATTGGCATTTATTGCATGAATTCAAGCATGAATAAATGATGCCAGAGTTTTCATTTTGCATGAACTATTCCTTTAAACTTCAGGTTTTTCTCCCACATAACCCAAGATTCCTCTTGGCCTCCAGAGTTCAGTCAAAGCTGGTTATCTTTCAAACAGACATATCAATGGCCAAGACCCCATTTTCTGCCAAACATTTGGGGTCTTTCCATGCAATAAATTTAGCAACTCACAATGAACTCCAAGGAGACAGGGGAGGAATGACATATTTGTGAATTCCCAAGTGTCCCTCAGCACTGCTTCCACTGTATAATGATCGCGGTTAGCTGCTTCAGACACACCTCTGTGTTCTGTTCACAGCTCATCTGTTTGGGAAAAATTTATGTGTGTTTTATAAGAGAAACCGAATGAGTGAGAAAATGTGGGAGGCTGAAAAGATAGCGACACGCCCTGATAAAACTTTTTTTAATATCTTCCAGATGAAATCCCTATGCTGGTGCTTGGTTTGGAAACAACCTCTGATTCATGTCAATGTATCCAGCTGGTGCGTGCCCTGTTGTTTTCATGTCATGTGTATGCATTTCCAAAATTCCACCAGAACCTGGCCCTCTTAAATAAACAGTCAGCTGACAAGAGAAATACTGTATGTCGGTCATAAATAAAATAAAATAAAATAAATAATTGCATAAAAAATAAATCAATTTTAAACATTCTGAACCTTTTTTGTTAAAAAAAAAGAGAGAGAGAGAGAAAAGTAAGTAAAATAATTTAAAAGATGTATACAAGCTGTAATATATGATCATGTTTGTGTAAAAGCTGTAGCTAGGAAATGGGAGTATGCAAGGTATCTTTTCCAGAACAATGTGCCATGCTTGGGCAACAGCTTCATGTACTGTATAATGCACTTAAAGTGACTCACTGTGTTTTTCTCTATAGGCCGCTCCTATTCCCCTCAGGTGCAGTCTTCTAATATACATATTTAATGCAAATAATCTTGCTATGCGGAGCACCAGTATCTTTTTTACATTTGTTTACAATGTAAAAACCATTGACAGTGTGTTTAAAAAGTGAGTGTGTTTACATGCTGATGTTGATGCCCTTCAGTATTTTCTTAGGACTGGGTAAAAATATATATATATATTGATTTCTCTATTTTAATCGATTCCCATTTTTACAAAATTATATTGATTCTTAAATTCCAGCAATTGATCTATCCTGTTTTCAGTTAATCATTGTAGAACGCTTCCCATTCAATAAATTTCAATAATCTTTGTTACTTCTAATATGAAACAAAGGGCCAGATTTACTACACCGCAAACCGTTTTTTGGTTTTGAAATAGTAGCCTGTCAGGATTTAAGATGCGCAGTGAAGAATTAGCGCTGAAAATGCGTGGACAGTTATTTTTATTATTAAATATGAATATGCATATGAATATGCTATTTTAGGAATTTCCCTTTCAAACACTAAATTTATGGGAGGGGAGTATTAAAATGAATCACGCAATGCGATTTACTAACATTTGTACTCATCAAATCACTGGTATTTGCGCCATTATTTAACAACACCCCCCAAAAAACATGTCTTAAAACAGGCTATAATTTGCGCTGCTCTTGGTACATTGCTCTGGTCATTATGGAAATGATCCGGCTGCGTCTATGTTCTTTAATGTGCGCATTGTCAATAAATCACATGTAGAATTTTCCCTTACCATCTGCGCTTTTATGGAATTGCGCTCTAATGCTAATTTGCCCTGTTTAGGGGCTAAATCTGGCTCAAAGTCTCAGATTTCAAACTCTGTCCATTTTATTACAAAATTCAAACAATAAATGCCATTTTGGTGCTATTTTGTTGAGTAGCAGATCGCTGTAGCACCTCAGTTCAAGAGAAGCGGCAGCGCGAAGTGCGCGTAAACTGATCATCTCCTCCACTTTAACCAGTTACAGAATGAAATAAACATGAATGGACATCAGAAGGTAGGCCTATGTTAAAAGAAAAAGAACAACTTACTGAAATCTGCATTGTACTGTCAAATCGATTTGTGAAATTTGAGTCAATGCCCAACCTTTTTTCTTTTTCTTGCAAGCACAAAGTCACAGTATTTGGAGTTTTTTTAGTCCCACACTGAAATATGTATAATATTGTAAAATGCAAAATGCAGTTATAAGCCTATTATGAGATTAAGGCATAATAGGCCTAAGGCTACATTCTCGAAACATGACTTTATTCTTGTAATGTTACAAATTTATTCTTAGCTCAATCATAAATTTCAGGCACAGAACTGTGATCGGATAATGCTGTAAAAAAAAAACGCCATTTTGAGAATTATTACACATAAAAAGTGGTTTGGAATTGAAATCAGGAATACTTAGCCCGTGGCCAACATATGGGTTGGATTTTGGGAATGAAACAGTGTTGCTTTTGAAATCTGAGCATCTTTGCAAAAACTAATCCCACCATGGTTATAAACAAAATACAAAAACATGCATTTGTTGACAACTAGAAACTGTAACCAACCACATTGTGCATTCACACAGTCATGATGTAATCTAAAGACTATGGCCCCATTGTAAATGGACAGTTTACCAAAAAATGAAAACTGTCATCATTTACTCAACCTCAAGCTGTTCCTAACCTATATGAGTTTCTCTCTTATGTAATGTCTCAATGGAAAACTGTTATTTTTGTATGTGCTTTTTTTTTTAATTGATATTAATGTGATTTGGTTTACAACGTTTTACAAATGTGGCATAAGGGTGAGTAAATGATGACAGATTTTTCATTTTTGGGTGAACTATCCATTTAATGCTTTTGATTTTTATGACCACTCATAAGAAAATAAATTTGGGAACTTGTAATACAAAATATGGCAGCTGTAGGAATGGGATCCCTACCTTTCAGTTACAACAGTGACTCAAAAAACAAAGTGTTTTTTTTTTTTTTTCTTTTTTTTTTTTTTTTTTTTTGGTTATTTGAAGAATTTATGATACATTTACATGTATACGATACAATTTTACATTTTATAATATAATCGTTGGTCTTTTCTCATTCAGGTAGATGCCTCCCGTCAACATCAAGTTAAAGAAGATTAATGACACCTCTTACGTCTGCTATGCCTCATTGAAACATCCCTCAACCATCTTCCCATCTGCTGTTTTACCTGATAAACACATTGTGTGAGAAGCATAGATGAGCTGCGTCAATAGTCGGAAGCTCGCGGCCAGAGCCACATGGTAAAAGTAGACATCTCTCAAAGGAATCGTTTTCACATCTCCTGTCCAAAAAGAGTAGCAGTCGTTTCCTCAAGCTGCTGAGAGCTGGAGGACAATGCGAGCCAGAAGATGAGGGTGTGTCTAAGGCCTCAGGGGGAAGATTTATGCTCTCTGTCCCATTTGTATGGGCCTCCACTGGCAGGAGGTGTTCCCCACACAGCCGACCCACGTGGCGAGCAGGGATGTCCTCGGATAATTTTAGCCAGCTGACGTCGCTCTGTGTTCCTACCTTACATCTGTTCCTCCTTTTGTTCCTGATGTCTGCCATCAACTGTATCGCTTTATAGTCTCCCAACTTTAATGTCAAACACATGTGCTTCTGCAAGGAACAAAGTCGTTTGATAGAAACTCATTAGAACCAGACCACAAGTCTCTGCTTTCCTCAAGCACAAAGTTTTGGACCCCACTGACTTTCATTTTATGGGCAAAATTAAAGAAAGAAAGTCAGGTTTGGAATGACATGACCTTTGAATTATCACTTTAACGACATTTTTTCCCCACTAATTTTACCCTACCTGATCTTTTCCCAGAATCTCATGATCTCAAAAGGTAGGTTTATTTCTGCACGTGGCGGATCAGGGAATCTCACAGAGAGCTTACACTCATCACAACTCCAACACATCCTGCTTGGAGTCCGTTGCAGGAAAGAGTGGGTCACCGCAGCATTATGTAATGGGCTCTTTGCTGTCATGGCAACGCTGTGGGAACTGGAACTGTGTATTTGTGTGGCGGGAGGCTGCGGGGTGTGTTGACAGAACGTTCCTCACATTGGGTTCCTTAATGGGCCTGGCTATGAACACTCAGTCAGGGAGTTCCCTCTCTGCCACAATTTGGATTTGGAGTTCTAAGTGGGTTTGTATTACTACATTTTTGGTCACATCCATTCATTTTTCCACAGGATCTACAAGTTTGGTACAATACTCTGCCTGGAAAAGTGATGTATTCTGAAAGAATATCAGGTCAGATCAGTTCAACAAAGGTTACAAAACTTGGGCTATAGAAGCAAAATGTGTATGTACATTTAGATTTGATAATTTAGCAGACACTTTTATCCAAAGCGACTTACAAATGAGGACAATAGAAGCAAACAAACCAAAAAAAGAGCAACAATATGTAAGTGTTGTGACAGGTCCCGGTTAGTCTACACAATATACATAGTAAGATTTTATATATATAAAATAACCCAGTTGTGTTAGAGGAAAAGTTTATATATATATATATATATATATATATATATATATATATATATATATATATATATATATATATAAAACCTAAATTTAACATTTTATAAATGTGTAATAGAAATAGTGTTGGAGGTTCATTTTTTTGATGGTTAAGTTTTTTTATAGTTTTAAGAATTGAAAAGAACAGTATTTATATGTTTTTTTTGTTTGTTTTTTTTTACCTCTGATTCACGCAATGTCTGAACTGTTAGAACTCTTGTGAACGAGCTTCACAGCAGCCTGCATCATTTTTTTCTTGCTTTATGGTGGATCGCAGACTTATAAGTGCATCTCTCAAATAGACCATTAACACTCTATCTACAATCTCAATCAGGAGTGCCAGTCGCGTTCACAAGAGTTCTAACAGTTCGGACGTTGTGTGAATCAGGTAAAAAAAAAAAAAAAAAAAAAAAAAAAAAAAAATTGATATAAATACTGTTCAGTTTATTGCACAGACCGATTGTTTTGTGTCTTTACACATCGATGTATGGTCAAGTGCCGAAGGGTTTAATTTGGGATTTTTCCGTGCATGTTTTTTTTTTTTCTCTAATAGATTCGGTTACGATTGCCAAGCATTGTACGACTGAGAGACTGCAACGGTTGAATTTAAAAATCATGATTTGTATTCTACTGAAGAAACAAAATCACCTACTGTACATCTTGGATGCCCTGGGGGTAAGCAGATAAACAACAAATTTTCATTTTTGGCTGAACTATCCCTTTAACAAACAAAAAATAAAATAAAAAAATAAACAAATATTACAGATACATAAAATGAAAATTAAAAAGTGTGTGTGTGTATGCTTTTTCAATGTCATAATGCTAAAACAAATTTTTATACAATAAATTTTATTAAGTTTTATTAAAAGCATGTCACCATTAGAGTAATGTTTAATAACAGTTTAAAAAAACACATATAGTTTTTTATTTATTACTATTAAAAGGGTTGTCAATAAAAAATAATCTTGTGATTGCTTAAGATAACAGATGAAAACAGTAATAATAATGTCAAATTTGGTAAATGTTTAAAATTGATTTTGTTTTTTGTGTTTATTTATTTTGCATATTTTATTATCCTCGACAACCCTAAGAAGTACATTTTGTAAAATAATAAAAAATATTGTCTGTTTTTCAAAGGACTCCCCAGGTTCCCTTGACCTAGTTTGATTTTGTATTTTGTATTAACTGTATCAATTATGACACTTATGTTATTCATCCAGAATTAAGCTGTACACTGCAACGCATCCGGGTTCCTATTTATGGTACAGTTTTGGTCAAGGGTAAGTTCCTTTAATCTTTGTCATCCGCATACAACCTTGAAGTGAAATGGCAGCATGTATTTGAGCAGAGCCCTCTGTATCATTTGTGAGAGACAGGAATGTTGTGTTATGAGGTGAGTATGACTCACTGAACTTAAATGAGGGATACAAAATGAAACACATTTTCCCTTGTGGTTTGTAGTATGTTTGCATTAGAAATGATGGATGTAAAGACTGAACTTGAAGAACAGTTAAGGCTCGTCACATATCAGACAGTGTGTTTATAATGGCTTGTATCTGGTGCTAATGAGACCAGAGGTCTGATAAGGGAAGTATCCACCGGGTGAGCCCCTCCCTGATAAAGAAGGTACTGTCTGCATCTCTCTGAATCACCAGACCCTCTGTTTGTGTGTTTTTTATTGTATCCAGGCAAAGGCAGTCTGAAGTTTCCATCCTTCAGCTCGGAGCAGCACTTTCCTGAACTCCGGCCAGGAAAATGTGTGTCGGCTTGGCAGCTTGACTGTGGGAAGACTATGGGCAAAAACTGGTGGAGTTTTGCAGCAAAGGGCTTTATATAGCCTTACAGCTCCTCGGGACTCCCTCTTTGGTGCAGACAGAGTGATAGAGACATCAATAGAGGGATACTATGCAGCAAGAGCTGCAATTACAGGAACATAATGAGTGGAAATGAGAGATGTCAGAGTTTAAACAGAAAATGGCTTGGTAAAATAAGTGTATTATGGTTTAAAATTACTCCACTGCGTGTAAACTTTAAAATAGACATTCTATAGAGTCTGAACCCCGGGACCAATGGTCTGTTACCTCCAGATAAAGCTTTAATTTCATGTTCAGCTGCACAAGGAAAACAAATGCTATTCCCCGGTCTCTGTTAATTACTGCCATCCCATTTCAGGAAGAAGTTTATCCCCCTCCTCTTTGTTTTCTCTGTTATCTACTGTACATGACTTCCTATATGAGCACTGAGGCAGGCCGGTCCACTCACAGAGACTCCTGCATCAGGTTCGGAGAGAGAGACAGAGACCCTTACATTATGAATGAGAATGAGATACAATATGCTTTTATTCTGTCATTATAGTAAAGAAATTATTAAAATATTGTACAAGGAATATTTGCTTTTTTAGTTGACATTGTATGCACAATATTATAATGTTATAGGTATAAACCTATTTAATTTTTTATGTTATATGTTAAATGCTAGGACTGTCATTTAAAAAAATTATTGTCATAAAATATTTATTTTATTAAGTTGACATTGTATCTTCAGTTTTCTAATAATTTTAGACGTATAAAAAATAAAATAGATTTAGTTTTTTATTTGTTACTGTTAAATGCTCGGATTATTGTCATAAAACATTTACATAATTAAGTTGACATTGTTTCTCCAGTTTTATAATAATTATAATAATTAAAATAGATTTAGATTCGTTTTTTTACTGTTAAGCTATTACTAGGGCTGTCATGAATATAATTGTCATTAATGTCGTGATTTCTGACAAGCAGAACAAACAGTAATAAGATATTTGTTACATATGTAAAAAAGTTATTATTATTGATAATAATATATGTAATACATTTTTAAGCATCTCCAGACCCAGTTTGAAGACCTCCTGCTATAGATGATTTGTACACAACTGCACTCTTTTTTATATATATATATATGGTTGAAACGTTTAACTCTGCTGAGCTGCTGATATGGACATGCTCCTGCCGTCACTGCAGAAAAAACCTGAGGACTGTGTGTTTATAATTCCATGGTTGAAAGTCCCTGCAGACCTTAATGTTTAGCTTGCAGAGTTCGCCATCAAGTTTAAGAGCTCTGGAGACATTTGGCTTAAATAAGACTACAATGAACTCGCTATAGTCCATTAATTTCAGTCCATTAATTCTTTGAATATATGAAAATATGTAGTTTTGAATATCCACATTATCTGGTTAATTATATTCCTTTATCAGTCTGAACAGGACACACACAGTTTAACCCTTTAACAGTATTTAGTGTGAAATGCCTGTGTCATCTTTTTAATTGAAGTTAATTTTTATAACACGTTTCGGTTAATTGGGTGCACTGAAAGGTATTTTTAGTCTTCATAAGAAGGCAGCCCAAGGCATGTGCTTCCTTGCCTTTGTTCAAGCGGATATGATTTTCCAGTAACTTAAGACACAGCAGTGCCATTTTAACCACCATTTTTATATTGTAATATTAATTTATAATATTTAATATTTAATTTGAATTATTTAATTTATAATTAAATTATTTAATACTATAATAATTATAATAATTATAATTTTATATTATAATAATATAAATATATAATTTTTAATAATATATACACTTTCATTTTTATTGTTCGTTCAGTTTTTAATTAAACAGAAATTCATCTTTGACACTGACAATGCCCCTTAATTAAAAAGAGAGAGAGAGTTGTTTTATTTAAGAAAGCGGCTATTTGCACTAATTGTAAATAGCAATAGATGCTATTTACACTAAGGCTGATGACACATGGTGCAACTTTTTGAGCAATGTTGCTTGGGCACTTTTTCATTGAGAATGGGTAACAAATTTCTGGATATAAAAATCTGGATATTTTAGATCGGTCGTGGACCCTGTGTCTCACCTGGTTGTCCATTGATGGCAACATTTCCCAAAGTCACCCAGTGTATCATCAGCCTAAGTGTATAATAGATGCTATTTACACTAAGTGAAAATGGCATATTTTCTTAGCAATAAATGCTATTTACACTAAGTGAAAATGGCATATTTTCTTAGCAATAAATGCTATTTACACTAAGTGCAAATAGTAATATTTTCTTAGCGATATGCTATTTACACTTAGTGCAAATACACTTAAAACAAATAGCAGGATTTTCTGCTATTTATACTACTTAAAGGGTTAGTTCACCAAAAAATTAGCCTGTGATTTATTCACCCTTGCTGCGTTCCTAGGTGTATCCTAGGTGACTTTCTTCTTTCAGATGAATCCAATCAAAGTTATATCAAAAATTGTCCTGGCTCTTCCAAGCGTTATCATTGCAGTGGGCAGGTGTTTTTGTTCAACAGTCCAAAAGACATCAAATAAAGCACGTACATCCATAATTAAACATTTATTCACGACCCGGAGCCATCTGAGGCACGTTTTATTATGGATGCGCGCACTTTATTTGACATGTTTTAAACTGTTGAACAGAAACACCCACCCACTGCAATGATAGAGCTTGGAATAGCCAGGACAATTTTTAATATAACTCCGATTAAATCTGTCTGAAAGAAGAAAGTCATATACACTTAGGAAGCCTCGAGGGTGAGTAAATCTCAGGCTAATTTTTATTTTTGGTTGAACTAACCCTTTAATGCAAATAGTGTGTATTATCTGCACCTCAGTATTGTAGTACAGTACATAATAAAACAGTATGCAGTAATAACGTATTGAGTGTAAATTATAATTTTAATTCAAATTATTAAATGGATGCCACCTTATTGGGACAAATAATCCCTCCCTACACCTACCCTAACCCTACGCGATACTTTATTTTCAACTTTTCGATTATTTCCTTAATTTTTATTGAAAGTATTTTTTTATTTTTTTTTTGATGTGATATGAAATTTAAAAAGGGAGATAAAAAAAGTTTTGCAAAAGGCGGATTCAACCCTGGGTCGATCACGTCAAAAATGTCTTTGACATGCACTTTACACTGGAACTGTTATTATACTTTTGTCTTTTGTAATTTTGTCTAGCCCAATCACACAGTTAATGTAAATAGCCTCTGCCAACAAGGTGGTCTATTTGCACTAAGTGTACATACACGCTCTGTTTATGTAATGTGTCCAAATTACAAGAAAAGTAACATTAAATCAAATAACTGCTGTAAACCATTTATTTTCATCACAGTAGCACAAAGTGTACTTAAAATTATTATAAAAGATGCAACTTGTGAAATTCTAAAATGCTTTGTGTTTTAGCCATATAAAAAGAGACAATTGGCTGGACCAACCTGAATACCCTTACCAAAAAGTAGTATACTTCAAGTTTATTTTATTAAGTATACTTAAGTAAAGTTCAAGTATATTTTGACTTTTTGTAAGTATAAGTCAAGTATACTTAATTGTCAAAAGTACATAAAGCCCATTTCTGAGAAGTACATAAAAAGTAAACTAAAAGTATACTTTCCTTTTTTTAAAAGTAGACAAACCATACTCTCTTATTATAAAAAGTAGACAAACCATACTGTGTTTTTAGTTTCTTAGCATTATTTAATGCTATGATACGTCATTTATGACACCTTCTGGGTCAGATTTCTAAATATATGATTGAAAATGTGATTTTAACAAGTAGTATTTTAGCCCTTAATATTTCCCCATTTAATTAGATAGGTTGCATAACTAAAAATAGCGGCCTAGCATTACTAGGTTAAATGACTTAGCATTAGCATGGCCTTTGGAATACATTCAAAGACATACGCTAGCTTGAGAACAAATTGCCAACTATGAAACCTTTTTCAAACCTAGATAATCAGCTTTAGCAAGCCAAAAGTAGTCTTAAGAAGATCACACTCCTCAAAATCTCCTGATGGAAAGTCAGCTTCCTCATGACCACGCCCTTTTGTCTCCACATTGTTTGTGCTAATATTGGGATAGCGAAGAGCAATGATCTCTCACACATCTGTTTTCAAATACTCATTACACCATCAGTCAAGAGAGCAGGGTAAGCGCTGCTCTCATTATTGTGTGTTCATGACTGGAGCTTCCTTTGAACTCCCTGGGACACTCCACCCACCCGCGCACACTCACTTAATCCAGGTCGCATTCATACCGCGGGAAGTGTGTGGTCCGATAGCCGCGTGTATGGTTTCACACACTGTTTTTCCATGAAAAGACAAAGGTTTGATGACACTGAGCTTGGAATTCAGCCTGCAGGGTTCACAATGTCAGAGAGCGCAGTGAAGGCCGTACAGTGTACTTAGCTTAGTTTTCCTTATGTACTAATGTCTGTAATGATATACTGATGGATTTAGAGTACAAACTTTCATGTAGACTGCAGAAATGAGACAATTAACCTCTCATCAGGATCCCAGAGTTGGTGTTTGTGGAACAAGATGGAAAGGAGGCAGCAGAGGACTAAAATAGCCTCAGCAGAACCATTTCAACACTGTAGTATAGAAGGAAAGAGAAGGAAAACTCTGTGCGAGCTGATAGTGTGGTCAGAAAGAACGAGGTATAATTAAAGACTAAATTTAACTTGGGAATTCCACTTTGGGGGAACCCTAGATGAGAGTTTGCCTGTTTGAGTACTTCAGAGCTCATTAGCAACATGCTAACAGCCCTCAACTCATGATGAAAATCGCTACAGAAAAAAACAAAACAAAAGGGCTTTTCTCTCTCTACTTGTGTTCTTTTCAGCCCAAACACTTTTGGCACAGGATCATGGTGAAGTATTCCTGTAAAAAAAAATGTTGCTGTTGCTAAGTGTGGGGTTTCCCTCGCTAACATGTTTTTTTATCTCATTCAGGTAGCGCATTCAATAGTAGTCCTCATATTCCAGTGTAAACAAGTCTGGAAAACTACTAGGGCAGTGGCGGTTGACATCATGTTTGCTTTGGACCGAATGGCTACACTCCAGCATCCATCAGGTGAACGTTTTTTTAGTGTCACCTGGTTCAAATGTCTCTTACTTCCACATAGCTAACTGACAAAAACTGTAATGCTTGAATAACATAATTTGATGTACTGGTAGCATGTAGCAAATGCATGTTTTAGGACTGTTTATGTTTAGTATTTTTATATACTAAAAACATTTTGCACTCCCTAATATGTATATAGTACATTATATATATATATATATATAGTGCTGTGAATTAATTTTTCATGCAGGGCCAGGTAGGTTTGGACTTTTTGATGTTTGATGATCTGAATCTTTTAAGTGTGTCAAATAATGGCAAAAATTATTTTATTAATTTTTAAGAGTGTAGGTTTGGATGGATGTTAAATCTAGTGAACCAAAAGGACCTATTAAGTAAAAGTAGTTTCTGATAAATGCTTTTGGCTCTAAAAAGACAAACAGTGAACCGTTCCGGCACATTGAGTGCTTATCACTCTCTTTTGTTTGTTGCAATCAGTGCCTTTTTAGAAATGGTGCAATGTAGACCAGTGGAAGTGGAAATAAGTTCATGAGGGCAGAGTTGAAACCAGGACACTTTCATTCAGCATTGGTGAATTAGCTTGTAAATTAATATATATGCAAGATACTTATACATACTTACTATTCAGAGCTGATTACTTACAAATTGTAATCCATTACTGATTACACATTACATGAAGAAAACTGTAGCTATAGTTACGTAATCTAGGTTGCTCATTTTAGGTATTGTATTCTGATTACTTTTTAGATTACTTTTTTATCTATTTTTTTTAAACTTACCATTGAATGTGCCATTTTGATATATAAAAAGCAAAGAGAAAGAAAATACATTAAATTTTTTATATCAACATCATAAAATGCATTAAACATTACATTAAACCAGGGTTTCCCAAACTAGGCTTAATTTTAGAACTGCAGTGGGTTTGCGAGTCGATAAAAACACATCATTAATTAAACACTAAAATAGAAATATTTAATTTGTTTGCCTGCATGCCAATGTGACCATTAAGCAACACTGAACTGTAAATATGCGAATGTGTTGTTAAATTATTGAAATATTTACTTCCTCGGATATATTTCAAGAAAATATTTTATGTCAAAGTGGTTTTGGCTGACAAAAACATTTGGGAATCCATTTAAAAGAAGAATTAGGGAGAATCAGTGTGAATAATATGTAATCCATAAGAAGTAACTGTAATCTGATTATGAGCATTATAAAATGTTATATACTCTAATTACAAGTACTTGATTTTTGGAATCTGATTACGTAATCCAGATTACATATAATCAGTAGTAACCAACTCTGGTTGTTATTATATGAATAAGTATACACTGTATATATTTAAGATGACATTTAATAAAGGAAGGGTTTTATTTATTTGTATTTATATTTATTTATTTATATTTAAAGGGGTTAGTGTGCAATTAATTTAACTGTGCAAGATTTAAATTACTTTTAAATATGGTGCCATATTGGAATTGTCATGTGACCTGATATCAGCCGAGCCACATCCTGTGTTTGAGATGCATATTCAGACATAATTCTCATTCTGGACTAATTTTTTTCCATACTGTACAGTAAGAAAATATGTATATTCAGACACGAGGTAACAATATGGAAATCGACATTGAGGACACACCTTGAGAAAAAAAAACATGAAATGATCACAATTAAAAAGAATGTTCACAAGAATTTTTTTTTTAATTTTTGCTTTTACATTTTAAAATAAGAAATACATATTAATATTTAACATTAAAATAGATTAAATAAACTCCAAACATGATAAAGTGATAAATAACTAATGTGATTTCTTAAAATTGTGAGTCCAGTGTATTAAGACATTGTCTTGCACTGTTTTCACGAGGTGAAAAATTTTTACTGCAAAGTATGAATCATCTAAAAGCTTAAAACTTTGAATTGATACCATGTTTATCACTAGGGCAGCTTATAAACTTAATAGACGTGCATGAAGCAAGATCATTGGCTAGCATTTCCAGACTTGGCTCAAAATAAAGGGAAAAAGCACACCTGAAGCTGTTGAGTAACAGCACCGGTATGCAGGATCTGAAACACTCCTCTACCTGATCTAAACTATGCTGGAAAATGGTTTGAGGGGTCTGTCATGTGATGGAGATGAATATCCCACCGTGTGTGACTGGGTAACTGTGTCAGAACTGGAGGACTGAAGCTTGTTCATGCAGCACCACGGCAAAAGCTGCTCTATAGTTAGTACAAATGGAAAAACGTATTGATCTCTTCCCGCAAAGCGCATATACTTCATTGACTTACACAGCCTCGGGCTCTGGGCGGATCCCTGATGTGTTCTCCACACCTTCAACTTCACAAACACCAAGCAACGTGGGTACAGATGAAGAAATTGGTTGTTTTTGACAGGTTTATTGTACTTGGAGAAGTTACAAAGCACTAAATTTGATCTGTATAGACAAAGGTTCATGCTGGCAGAGAGCATGAAGGCTAATGTATTCTCTCTAGTCTACTTTCATTTCCTCAAGTTGATTTAAGTTCGGCCTTTATAAGCAGTCAGTGGGAAAACAAAGGCCGCTTTTATGTCTAAAAGAGTTATGCAGTGTTAAAGCAAAGACTTTCATCAGTGCTATGATGTAAAGCGTGTGCCGTTTCTGAACTTTTGTTTCCTTCTACTGAAGACTTTAACTGAAATCTTCTGTTTTGATTTGCCAATTCCCTGCCAGTGAGCTCTTGTTAGTTCTTTACGCCAGAACAAAACAGCAGTCTAGTACAAGAAAGGAAAAGTGACCTCAGTTAAGCATATACTCATGACCACCAAAACTCTGCTTACTCTACAAGTAATAGCCAGGAGTGTTTTTTTCTGTAATATTCACACTAAACCTTTGTACCAAGCAATTGTACTCTACTGCTTGTGAAAGTGTGCCTCCCAGACTTGCAGGCTGGTGACAATAGAGAAGGATTGCTTTAGGCAGATTCTCACGATTACTGCATGTCATGGTTTATAATGATGTGCCGGTATTCACAGAGCTGAGAGCTTTAGCAGATGAGGTGACTGTCAGGAAGTCCCGTCTGATATCATTGTGCTCATGTCATTGTTTTTCTGCAGGTAGAATTAGATCACAGACAGGACCATGTAATGTGACCTTTGGTTAATTCATCAAGAATCTCCGGCACTGTTTGTGCTGTAGGATGAAGAGTTTTCCTTACACCCTGAGTATACAGTATGTGAGTGTGCACATCTTAATTATTATTTTATATATTTATCTATTTTTAAATGTCATAACATTTTTTGGAGAGTTGCACCACAAGACATGTTACTGTTTGAACTAACATTGCCTTGTTATTAAAACATCAAACTATGTGATATTTTAAGAGTTTATTGAATATGAAAAGTAGTCATGAGGATCTACAGTGGGCTCGCAATGATATTTCCTGTTTTATTTACTTTTTCATTTTACCCTACATGTTGGGTGCACCACATGACTTAGATTTGGTTAAACTAAGTTTTTCTTTTTAATAATGTAATTATTTAAATTAGTCTTTTCCACTATGATATAAGGGTAGTTGTATCACCTTCACATTCTTGATTTATGCTCCCCACAAAAATTAAATGTATATATATATATAATAAAAAGGCTATATTTGTATTTGTGTCAAGAATATGTTAATGAAATGAAAAGTAGTAATCATGGGAGTACTTGTGTTTTAACAGCTTTGCTTGTTTTTCTAGCAATAGCTAATTACCAGAGCTAATCATTTTCAGTTTTGTGTGATATTGCTCAACCAAATGCAGTCTTACAAAGGCAGCTGTCATTCACCTGCTCAGTTGTCATGAAAATGACATATATTGGTTTTATTACTTTGCTTCCAGTAGCTTGTTGGGCAGGTCCCTTATCCTCGAGGGACAGACTGTTGAACTTGCGAACTTAAGTTATTATGACGGTAAAAGATTGCACCAGAATCAATCAGACTTGCCTGCACCTATATATATATATTTTTTATTTTTTTTTATTATATTTTAGTGTTTTTTATATTTTATGATGATTTTTTGGTGGATTGTGTTTTTGCTGTTTTATATATATATATTTTATAAGTAGAGATCATAGTGGCCGTTCATGATGCTGACAACATTTCATCACCACTTCAAACACACGCAGATGTTTGGTTTTTTGTTTATTTTCTGCTGTGTGTTTATCCATAGGGATTATGGCCTTTATTGTGCATGTCCTCATGGGTAGAATGTGCTTTTCACTCCCACTGTTGTGCTTTTGCTCCACGAGGCCTCTCCCCTTTTCCTCCCGAATGTTACAACACAATGAGTTTGTTGTTTACGTGTGTATCAGCTCCAGTGGAACTCCCTTTCATTCCTTCTGGTTATAGAGATGATCGTTATATTTAGACATTTGCTAAGAATTATAAAATCTGCAGTGCTATTCAAGAGAAGATGTTTAGCAGAATGACCAAGGCTGCATTTCCCAAAAGCATCGTAAGCCTAAGTACATCGTAGACCCATTGCCACCAATGGAGCTATGATCAACTTAGGCTTATGATGCTTTTGGGAAAGGCAGCCCAGGCTGGTCACCATCCACTTTCATTGTGGAAAAGAACAGCTTGGGCATTTTGCTAAACCTCTTTTTTGGGGTTCCACAGATAGAAATCTGATTCGTGAAAAATCACCAGTGTTGTACATATATATGTTTATTGTATATTTATAAAAAATATATATATTAATTCATATTTTTTTTCTTTTTTGTTTGTTCTACGTTGTTTTTTGATTTGTGAGTAAAGTTAAAAAAAAAAAAAAAAATTTTGTTAAAGTATTATTTTAACATTTGTAATATAAAATGCTTAGTATTAGTTTACATGAGAAAAATAATAAAAGGTTTTGATAAACTATTAATACGGTTTTCTTTTCAAGAATGCAATTATTTTAATGAGGCTTTTTCCATTATAATGTAAGGCAGTTGCATCACCCTCGCATTTTACACAAAGAAAGTTAGGTTTTTAATAACAGCATTTTCATTTTTGGGTGAACTGTCTCTTTAAAGAGTCAAATAGGAAGGCAAAGACCATCACTGTATCAGAGAGTGGCCTATTGTCTGAAGTTAAGGCAGGCAAATGATCTACTAACAGTCATCGTCTGTTTCTGAAAGATGAAAAATACTGCCTTCTCAAGTAGTAATGTTTCTAAGAAATATAAAACCCTGGCTGTTTATGTTTAAACCCAAGTAATAATTGAAAACTCTAACATTATGGATAATAAATTCAATTTATTTTTAGGATTTTTGAAAGTTACAGATTTAAAAAGCAAAAAGGTGAGAATAAAGAACCCTAAGCTCAAACAAAAAGAACCATTTCAGGACTATTTGGTTCTAAATAGAACCATTATGTAAAGAATCTTCTTTTTAAGAAAAAGAATAAAACACTCTTCAAAGAAGCCAGTGAAAAGCAATTAACTAGATCGACTTTTAGCCATGGCTAAAATTTTTAACATTTTGTATTAATAAACTATAAATGAATGAATGCATGAATCTGTAAAACGTGAGGAAACCCCTGAGAAAAATATTTTAATCCTCTAACTAGGTTCATGCAATAGTCTATAGAGGAAATAACAATAACAATCTGATAACATTCCTTGAGTTCTATTTTAATAAACAGCACGGCTAGACAGAGTTGTATCCCGGAAATATTTCTTATCGTTGGTTCACATTTGTTTGGAGCAGTGAATTGAGTGCCGTTGTGTGTTTTGTCTGCTCGTGAGGGGCGTGTACGCGTCCTGCCCTGAGCGCACAGTGCGCGTACAGCAGGCGCAACACACAGCAGTGCGCGCCGCGCAACTCCAAAAAAAAAAAAAAAATGGGGCTGGAAAAAGAAAAAATGGAAACCAGTGTCATTATGGATGAGGATGAATTCAATAGATCGATTGCACCTATACTGGGAAAAAAACCGCACGTCCCGGACAGAGATCCTAAAGATATTAACACGCACCTAAAGGTAAGTGACAACACGAGACTTACAGCATCACTTACATACTATCATTTATTTGTATATGCCTGCGTCTAAAACCGACTAAACATGAGTGATATAACCGCTAACAACGTGCTCATTTTAGTAACTTTCGGTATGATGAGAAGTGTTGTCGCGCACCACCATTCACGTGCACATTAATGCATTTTCGGAGTGAGTTTGTTTTATTTGAATAAGTGCATAATTGCACATGCGCTATAATCTTTTCTTTTCAATTCATTTTTGGGATAATTGTTTCGCACACAATACTGCATTAACACTATCTAAAGAAAATACATATAAGGTGCCAGTTGTTTTAATACAAACGATAGTAACCAAATACAATAAATAAAATAATTAATATCACACACACAATGACTGTTGCATTGAATATCAGCTGCAGGTATGTTTGTATTAATAACTTAAGTTTCAGACTTAATTGCCCGGACTTAAATGTGTTTCTCATTCAAAAGAAACTAAATAATAATAAAAATAAAGAATAAATAAAACAGACTTTATTGGATTTAAGAATGTGTAGATTAAATATAAATTTGGTACTTACTCTCTTTTTATACATGTGGGCTAATTTGATAGTCTAAAGAGTTTGTTTACTATTGATTTTTACATTTCGTGTTTGCTTCCACAGGTTGGTTTTGAAGACATCATTGCTGAACCCATCTCTACGCACAGCTTTGACAGAGTGTGGATCGGCAGTCACGCTGTGTTTGAGCTGGTGAAATTCATCTTCTACCGGATCCTCACCACGTTTCTGGCCATTTCCCATGGCATTCATGCGGGGATTGTTTTCGGGATCCTCAGCTGTATACATATTTGGGTATGAAAAGGCTTCTTGTTGGGGAAGGTTTTTGGCTCTCTGCTGTATTTTCCACGGCCCAATTGCAGAATATTTGCCTTGGCCACTACCCACTTAGATAAAGACTGGCATTTAAAAAAATACCACAGAGAAAGTCTTGCATATTGGTTTTGCAGAGCACAGGTGGGCCTGCATTTTCACGGTGGAAAAATCTGCACATAACTCACACTGAATTGTTAGCATTCTAGTCATATGTTTTTCTTTGGCCTCTTAGTGGTTTGACACATGAAAGCAGAAACTTGGCACTTGACCCTTGTGTAGTTTAAATCAGGAGCATTTTCAGGGTCAGTGTTCCTTAGGTGAAATATTAGCACATGTGGATGTTTGTAAACTTAACAACCCTGCCCATTAGCTTAGGAATAAGTAGACCTGACATATTAGCCAGATCAGATCTAATGTCAAGATGTCAGTGTAGCTCAAAAGGAGAAGAGAAGTCTACTTGGTGAATATTGCAAGTGTAAGATGCTATATTGGGTGACAAATTCTGTGGCTTGTTGGAAACTGGTGCGTTTTTTGTCTGCATATAGAATTGTACCTCGGTAGATGCTAAAACAAGTGAAAAAAAGAAATTAATTATCATAAAGACTTGAAAATGGGCTGTTTTTATGATGTGACGCTAAACAAGTATGGTGACCCATACTCAGAATTCGTGCTCTGCAATTAACCCATCCAAAGTGCACACACACAGCAGTGAACACACACACCGTGAACACACACCTGGAGCAGTGGGCAGCCATTTATGCTGCGGCACCCAGGGAGCAGTTGGGTACCTTGCTCAAGGGTACCTCAGTCGTGGTATTGGCAGCCCGAGACTCAAACCCGCAACCTTAGGGTTAGGAGTCTAGGCCACGACTTCCCCCCTTTTACTTCAACCAACTAGAACATTAAGCAATTGCATTGCAACATGCTAAAATGATTTTGCAAATGTAAGGTGTTACAGACATGACTGATGCTTGTTAAGTTTGTTATGGGCCAGTCATGCTGACTGACAGATCTGACATATGTGCTGACTGTTAACAATATCAAAGGTGATGATTATTGGAAGCATCTGATATGAAGGTTAATGCTTCACACATCCTCCAGGCTATATTTTAACCCCAGAACAAAGAGAGAGGAACAATTTCACCTTGATATGATTGTTATATAAGTCTTGTATATCAGCACACATGATGATGAGCTGTTTTCCCTCCACAGGGTGGTGAAGCCAGTGATCCAAGGCTGCATGATGACACTGCCCTCCATCCACGTGATCTGGACCAGCCTGATGGACATGTTTATAGGGCCGTTCTTCTTCAGCATTGGACGATGCTTGTCTTCCATTAATGTCAAGACTGTGCAAAACTGAGCAAATCTAACTCAGCATAGAAGTGTTGCAGAATCTCTGTCACAATGTTGTGGCCTCCTTTTGGAGGATTATTAGCTGAAGGATCATTTATCCTTGACTTCTGAAGAACAGAGAAGAGAAAGACGTTTTCTTTCATTTCAGTGCACAGTTGCATTTTCATTCCGTTGTCTTGGCACTGACTTGTCAGCCTCGTAATGGGCGGCGTCAGTGCTGACATGCTTTTTCAGTACTGTTATGTAAGTCTAATTAAGCTTTTGTTTTATATATATAAATGTAAGAATTTTCAAAGACTATAATGTAATGATTGAGATTTTAGCCTTAAAGGAATAGTTCGCCCAAAAATGAATATGTGCTGAAAATGAAATCACCCTCAGGCCATCAAAGATGTAGATGAGTTTTTTTATTTATAGGTGAAGATTTGGAGAAATTTAGCATTACATCCCTTGCTCACCAGTGGATCCTCTGCAGTGAATGGGTGCCATCAGAATGAGAGTCCAAACAGCTGATAAAAAACATCACATTAATCAACAAGTAATCCAGATTTGGTGAAGTTTATCTTTAGTGAAGTGAAAAGCTGTATGTTTGTAATAAACAAATTCATCAACACATATTTACCTTCAAACAGTTGTATTCAAACATAATCCATAATACTGCAATTAATTCCAAATATATGGAATTATTACAAACACAAAGCTTTTTGCTTTACAAGATATTAATTGAAAGACTGAAGATTATTGTTATGTTTTTATCAGCTGTTTAGACTCTCTTTCTGACGGCACCCATTCACTGCAGAGGATCCATTAGTGAGCAAGTTGAAAAGCTAAATTTCTCAAAATTTGTTTGGAAGAAGAAACTCATGTGAGTGTGAGTAAAGTGTCAACAAATGTTCATTTAAGGATGAACTATTACTTTAAGATATTTTGCTAGTACATGATGTATGATATTGCAGTAAACGTATGACATGCTTGTAAGGAAAAAAATGATGCAACTACTTCCAATAGGGCTGTAGTGTTGTGTGATTTAGTTTGTTAATAGTTAATATTTTGAGTTAATATTTATATTGTTTGGAGATGATTTATCAAGAAGAGTAAATTAAATGATTTGATGGCATTTCAGTGTATAAACTATTTATGGTTGATAGGTGCCATTCCTATTATAAAGAGCATTTCTATACTAATATAACACATTTTCTTCTGTATTAATGACTTCTTTTTATAATGATAAAAAAGCACACAGATGGCAATTAGTTTGACTTGCAAAGTCGCATTTGACATGCTGTTTGCCACTGATTGTGCTTTGTTAGTGGCTCTGCAGAATAAATGGAATTTTTGAGTGTGCAATGGAACATTAGAGGCTCAGGTGCCGTTTCCTTGCCCCTGTTGAATGATGTCATGTAGCAAACATGCTGAACACAGCTCAGCTTATGAAAGACAGAACTAAATGTCTCTCAGTTCAGCAAATAAAAGTATTTTGGAAGTTAAAGGATGGATTGTTTTCTTTGCTGAGAGACCATACCATGGAGATCAGTGTGTGGCATATGAAATGTTAGCCTGACAAGATTTAATGTCTTGTACAATGAGAAAAGTCCTCCGGGTGACATGTTCAATGAAGCAGATATGCCCGAGGATAACAGTGTTCCTGCATAAAGTGTATGTTTTTGTAGTGTTCTATTGAGCTCTTAAAAGCTAGATTTTATTAAAAGTTTCATTATGCATTTTTACTTTGTAGAATAGGTTTACTATAAAAAAAAGTGTTTCTTTTAACCTGAGCTACAGTGACCGACCTTACACTGTTGAAGGGTTTTTTTTTTTTTTTTGCATATTTTGCATTGCCTGTCACATCCCTCACTTTGCCAGGACCTGACCTAGATACACAAGTACTTGTTTGGTACAGTAAATGCACACAAAAAAATAAAGTAATGATAGTAAAGTTGGACAAACATGAGAAAAAACAGATTGCACAGTTATTGTTGCTGAAAACATTCCAAACTAAGTGCAAGTCTTGCCTTGAGGTACATTTCGGTATGCAAACCAACCTGAGAATAGTCACATTTCAGGTTTATACACCTTGAGTCAGTATCAATTTCCATACAGAACCAAAACTTTTCTTGGTTAAGTTGGATTGTGAAAAGTAGCCAATCAGTGTTCAGCATAGCCTATACTTAATACTTTTTTGAAAACCATCTCAATATGCACCTTAGAGATGTAAGACAGTAGGGTGCTACTTGAGTAGCCAAATGATAGGCCTAAGTTAGTTTGATTTGTTTAACATTTAATTTTGGTCACTACACGATCCTCATATAGCCTACCTCCTCCATTTTGTTGCTTTATAATTGTGGTGACTTACCATTACAGTAACATAACAGTGGAAAATTAAAAACGATTAGATGTTTCTGGTAGTGTACATGGGATTCGTTCATAACAAGTTGGTACAGTGGCCAAATATGCCTCCCATTTGGGAAAAATCACGTCAAAATATCCAACCACTAATACGGCGTAGCTCTATGAGAGGCAGGCTAATGAAGGGTTTCAGTCTCATTCATTGAACACACAGCTAGTCCTCGGTGACTCCCACTTTATGCCAGGAGAGACTCCAGAAGAGTTAAACCACGACTCTGTAGATAAAAGCTTTATTGGACTATATGCAGAAAAGAGGTCTGTTTTAAGGGAAAGGACTCCCCACTTTAAGCAATATCCCCGCGCCTCCCACACTGCTTCCTCTCTACTGATTGTCTTGTTTCCACACACTCATCTGAGCGCACTTCAGGCACGGGACAGCATGACTAGCGGATACAAGGACGGGACACCTGAAGAGGTGAGAATGACACCTATTTTTCCTCAGAAATCTTGTATTTTTTTATTTCAATTCAGGCTGTATTGAGCCATTTATGTAATAAACCTTTAGCAGAGTTGGCTACTTTTGACTCAAACACTTTTAGGGGATTATCAACACATGAAGGCGGTGCTGGCACTTGATCTACAACTGGAGTTCTTTCGCGCATGTTGGCTTAATTTGAGGTCTCATCTTTTTCTGGCACGTATTTGTACGGCAAGCCGCACGTGACGTCTCCCTCCATTGTTCACTTTATGCACACTTTCGCATAATATTAGCTATTAATAATATTAGCTAAAGTATGAACTGGTGACTAATCCAGTATAATGTTGTCGAAGCGCAATGCAATTACTTCTTAAGAACCCCCTTTTTTTAGTTCAGAATAAGTAACATATTTTAAACACGTTCCAACAGGTAAATATTTTAAATTGCGAGTGTATTTTTTTCTGCTGCAGAATAAGATAAGAGCACGCGCACAGTGTAAAATTTCGCCCCCGTGCGGCGGGTCGCTCCGCTGTGTTACAGAGGGGTGTGGTGCTTGATTTCTATCCGCTTATAACCATCCCATGCCAGGGCAGTGCTGAGTTGCGCTCCAGTCTCCCCTCCACGCTCATGAACTTCATTTTCTGTTTTCTTTGGAACCGCAGGACTACGCTCACTCACCGTTCATCAGGAAACAGGGGAACATTTACAAACCAAATAATAAAGAGATGGATAACGACAGCATCAACGAAAAGACACTTCAGGATGTCCACACCAAGGAGATTGACCTGGTCAACCGGGACCCAAAACATTTAAATGACGATGTGGTCAAGGTAAGTCATCCCACGAACTTTTTCTGTTTATGCAACTGTTTTTTTTTTTTTTCCAATGGCAAGTCAATTTCAATAATAATAAAAGACTTAGAAATTGATTCATGTATAGATAAGTGCATGCAGCAGTATAGCGTAATAATATGAAACAAATGCATGCGACTTATATGTGATATTTTATACAAATAACAAAATGTAATGTATTAATAGGCCAAACTGTATGTATTATTATATAAATATTATAATTATTAAATGTTATGTATTGTTAATATTAAGAAGCATGTTCGGAGAACATTACAATTTGTGCATACTGCTAAAAAATCTTAATAGTTTCGCATTATAGCTCAACAGAAGGTATGGCTTCATAACTTAAGTGGTGAGTCAGTGGTCAGTTTGTCACGGTGGCACTGGAAACAATTACTGCAAGCAGCAGCTGTCTTTGAAAACTAATACAATGGTGGTTTCAAGTTTTTTCAAATTGTAATCCATTATTTTACTTGTAAAACTTTATACACCCTTGAATCTGCTCTCAGCTGGTTCCTATCATTGGATTCTGGAGTGCTGGTGTTCCTACTTTAGCTGGTACAACATCATAGACCCATCTTGAACCAGCTGGTCAAACTGGTTTTTAGAGCAGGGTAGCTGGTCAACCATCTTAGACCAGCTAGAAACCAGCTGTTCCACAGCTACCAGCTAAAGCTGGATTTCCCAACAGGGTGGAAGCAATCATCACTGGAGCAGCTGTCTTCGCATTGTGAAATGCTGGAACTGTGGCACGAGTTCGTGAAATCCTACATGCATTCATTTTGAAAGATGTGTTGCATTGGTAACTCCCAGTGACGAGTTGTCAAAGTAAGGCCTTTTTTATAGAGGAAATATTATGAATTTCCTGTTTTTGAGCAAAGGCTGCACTCCTAACATTCTTCATGAAAATGTTCCTGGGCGTGGGGCGAAGCCTTGCAATAGCAACTTTCTCAGAAAGAAAAGTTAAAGTCACCTGATAATATAGAAATACACTCAGCTTTCAAAAACGATCCCCTTGCATCCATCTCCGCCCTTTTCCCATCCCTTTTATTCCACGGCTTTCTCCCTCCCACCGAGTCACGTCCCCAAAGATACATGCAACTGAATCCTTCCTATGATTTACCTGAAAATTGAATCCAGAGAACACTGAAAGCAAGTTTTCTGCTTATAATTTGATGTTTGCTAAGGATTGATGTCACAGGCCAAACTTGTTTGGTGCACACAGTCCTTTTATTTTGTCCTTAAAAGGGGTTGAGCACTCGCAGTGGTCTTGCGTATGAGAGTGTAGCAGGGAATTCCCATCTCCATTTTCACAAATTCTCCATACACACACAAACACACACACACTCGGGGCGTTCCTCTGGATCATGATGCACTCGTGGTCTAAACGCACTCCCACAGTCATCCACATCAAAGGCCCTTGTGTGCAGAAACACATCTGTAGCTTTCCCTTGGAACAGAAGATTTTCCTCTCATAAAAGTGCATTCTTTTAATAGCACGCTGGAGCAGGATTCCACGGCCAGAGCTTAGTCTAGGGCTGGGGTCACGCGACAAGACGACCCCCACGTAGACAGCCCAAATGGGTGACATTATACTTGTAGTATGTAGTTTTTGCACAGCTGCTATAATTTCTGGCTGACCAAAAGAGGAAAACTTTCCAGAGTGAATACATAAGGCTTTGGTGGGTTTTTTTAGTCACTGCATATGAATTTTCGATTTGAAATGAGTCATAGACTGTTGCCATGGTGATCGAGGATTTAGAAAAAAATAAAACAATTTTGCTATAATTGTTTTTTAATTTAAAGCCATTCCTTAACAGTAGCATTATTTTTAGCAACTTTTGTCTTTCCAAGTACAACATATTTGATGTGTGCTGTATTTGGAGGACAAGCTTTTTATTTTATTTTATTTTATTTTATTTTATTTTATTTTATTTTTATTTTATTTTATTTTACTGTGTTTTTAAACACCAAATAAACAGCTTTAAAAATGTCTTATTTGTTTGAAAAGTGATTTATTTACTTTTATCTTATTTTATTTAAAAATAAATCTTCATATTGTTAAATATAGCTGGATTTTTAAATATGATTTATTAATTAAATTTTTTATTTTACTTTATTTTATTTTTTTGTTAAAATAGCTGATAAATAGCTATTTTGAAACATTATTTGTGAAAAATTAATTATTTGTTTATTTTATTTTATATACAAATTTAGTTTTTAAATATAGCTCCATTTTTAAATATCAATTAATTAGACTGTTTTAAATGTCTTTATTTGTCATTTTATAATTTATCTATTTATTTACATTTTTATTTTATTTTAATCTATTTTATAGTTTTTTATTTTATTGTTAAATATAGTTGCATTTTTAAATATGATTTATTTAAATTTTTTATTTTTAATTCTTTTTAATTTTAATTCTTTTTTCATTTCATTTTTATTTTTCATTTTTAAATATGACAGTTTATTACAATTTATTTGTCAGTTTAATATATATATATATATATATATATATATATATATTTTTTTTTTTTTTTTTTTTTTTTTTTTTTTTTTGAAGTGGTTACTTATGTTTTGCTTTGTTTTGTTGCATTTTTAGACATTATTAAATAAACAGTTTTAAATATATCTGCTATCGCTGATAACTATTACATAGTTATTTTTAAATGACTAAATTGACGTTGATTTTATTTTGAAGTGGCACCCGTACTCCTCCATAAACTTTGCACTGCACACTGGTGATTTATGAACTATGTGGAAGGGTGATATAATCATAAGCTCCCAAGTCTGAAGAATGCAAGTTGATACTTCTGTCAGTACAGTGAGGGTGTTATCAAACAACACTGTGCAGTCAGCTCAAGAACTGTTTATTTTAACTTTGTTGAAAGCCATGGTTGTAATATTCAACGAATGGAAACTATGTGTCCGGCCAATTGGGATATACTGTAGATAAATGAATGGGGAGGACAGGCTTATGTAAGACTGTATAATTTAGCATTTCTTTGCGAACTAGAGCCATGATGGTTTGGACAAGTAGTAATTTATCATTTTACTCTTACAGGAACATCAGTTTACTCTAAAACACTCTACCTTTTCGTCCAGACATGACTTCTTAACTAACTTAACCAGCAAGCCTTTATTGGTCAACAAGCTTTATTAGATTGTGCTGGTTAACCAGCATTTTTTCCTAATGAACAGCAAGACATGCAAAAGTCTAAACTGGTCTTTTAAGAATGAAAAAAAAAAATCATACTGAGTGACTATGAACATGCTGTCTTTCGATTAGAAGTTCAGCTAGATTTTGTTAGCTAGCTTGCTCAAAAAGGGGTTGTTAAATATTAGCTTAATCTTGACTTTGACATGTGACTGTGAAGGACGTGGTGTGTTTGTGTGTGCTTTTACCCTGTATAATCAACTGAAACAAACACATCTGCACGGAAACCAAGTGTACTGCTGTACTGTGATGGTGTGAGGTTTGCCAGCTAGGAACATCTAAACCAAGCTTTGCAGGGCTTATTAAATTATATATATATATATATATATATATATATATACAGGTCTTTTGTAAATGTTAGTGTTTGGTGAGCCGGTCTGCGGTTGATACGGGAGGTTTTAGAGCAGGGTAACTTGGGCATGAACTGGGTGGTACCGGTCTGGACAGTGTAAAGATGCTGTCTGTGAGGAATGTGGAGACGGCTGGAGGGGAGGACGAAGAGTCATGCTGCTTTTCTTAATGTCGGTCTGCTTGATACGGATGAGAACATGCAGAAAAACTCCAGGTTTTGTTAATTTATTGAACTCAAAAAAAAATTATCTAAATAACTAAATAAATAAAATGAATGGGCTTCAGTATCCCCATGACACCTCATAGGACGAATCGTTTGGAGAAAGTATGAACGGATTATATAAAATCATACATACATACATGTGTATATTTTTTAAATATCTTAGTCAATTTATATTTAAATATTTTAATTTTAATTTTTTATATATTTAATTGGTATTGGCATTACACATTATGAAATGCATTACAGTAATGACTAAAATAGATGTATTTTTTATATCTATCTATTTAATTTTATATATTTGTATGTATTTAAATATTTAGATTGAAAGACAGACAGACAGACTGACTGACTGATTATAAGTTAGCCATAAATATTATAAACATTAATATAGAAATTATAAGTAAAATATAATCATTTAAAATATAAATTATAAATATTATAAATAAAGTAAATAATAAAAATTAAGTTATATGGCTGTAGTTATATAACCTTTTTATATTATAACATTGTTATTATTGCATATATACTGTATTTGAATGTATTTAGGTTTTATAGATAGATAGATAGATAGATAGATTATACATAAGACAGATATAAAGATTATAAACAATAATATAGAATAAAATATAATATAAAATATAAATTATACATATTATAAACAATATAAATGGAGCTGTATGTCTGCAGTTATATAACTTTGCAGTTATATAATGTTTTATATCTTTTAGATATTATTATTTTTTTTATTTTTTTTTACATTTAAATAAATTGTAGTGGGCATAAGAGATCATCAAATAAATTACAACAATGACTGAAATAAATATACCTCTAATATCTGCTGTATCGTATTTGATACATTTTTAGCATTTCTTCCTGTTAATAATGTATGAAATATTTATTATTTAATATATTCTGAAATAACAATAATAATTTAAAAGTTATTCTTGAATAAGCAAAGATTCCAGAGCAAAATGATCTGTATTGCGGCACAGGGGCAGACCATTTTTTAAATATTATTAAAAGTCTTTTTAATACCTGAAGATTATGGATAATACACCAGGAAGCAGAAGACATGCAGTAGATTAAGGTTTGATCATGATATTGTAAAATATGGGTTAATTAGAGAAACTGTTTTATTTTGATTATACCAATACAAAATTGTATATTTCTAATTCAAATTGATATAATGCTGAAATCCCTTTCATCTCCAGGTGGACTTTGAGGACGTGATCGCCGAGCCTGCCGGCACCTACAGCTTCGACGGCGTGTGGAAAGCAAGCTTCACCACCTTCACAGTAACCAAGTACTGGTGCTACAGGCTGCTGACGGCCCTGGTGGGCATCCCGCTCGCCCTGGTATGGGGCATCTTCTTCGCCATCCTCTCCTTCATCCACATCTGGGCGGTGGTGCCTTGCGTGAAGAGCTACCTAATCGAGATCCACTGTGTCAGTCGAGTCTACTCCATCTGTGTGCACACCTTCTGCGACCCACTCTTCGAAGCCATGGGAAAGTGCTTCAGCAGCGTCCGGGTCACAACCACCAAGGTGGTGTGAGGACAAGAAGAAGAAAAGAGCCAGAGGGATTGGGTGGGGTGGGGGAATGGACACCAATGTCCGATGCAGGAAGATAAAACAAATGTAACCTCTCTAAAAAAGAGGGGAAAGAAAAAGTGAACAGAGATGGAGGGTTGCACTGTATTTAGGTGGCCCTTTGATAAGACTCTCCTTTCCGTCTCTGTTCTGTCCATGAGCTTTGTTTTCTCTCAGCTTTGGAGTCCTTGGGGTATAGGGGATGTGTGTCAAAAATGCTAATTTTTTTGTCATTTGTTAGCATTTATCACCGTTGGAATACCATTTCAGCCTGACTTTTAAAGGAGAAGTTAATGCAAAAATGTCAATTCTGTTATTTACTTGCTCTCGTGTCATTCCATGATCATCGCTCCGAAACCACCATAAAAGTGATCCATGTGACTGGTGCACAAGTCTACTGTAGTCATGTTATATGAAATATAGAGGATGAGTCATATTAACCACTTTTATGGTACATTAATGGTGCTTTTTTGGTGTTTTTGTCCTTTTTGGAGTTTGACAGTAGTCAATATAATTAAAGGGATAGCTCACCCATCATTTACTCACCCTCATATCATTCCAATTCTGTATGAGTTTCTTTCTTGCTGGTTATCAAACAGTTGATGGTCCATTCCAACTTACACAGGTTTAGAACGAAACCAGGGTGAGTAAATTATGACAAAATTTTCATTTTGGGGTGAACTGTTCCTTTAAATAGGATATATATGTATAAAAATATAAATATAATATAAATATAAAAATATAGATTTTAAAACAAAAATGTAAAAAGTATAAAATAGATAAAAGTGTTGTTTTTTTAAGATGCAGTCACATAAGTGAAATTTTGGCAAAACTTTGTGCGCAAAAAGCATGCACTATTTATTGTCAATAGTGTTGCGAAGTATAAACCCAAGAAGCTTTCTGTTGATCAATGCGGCAAATCTGTGTGACCAACTTGAATTTATTGCGAAAACTGTGTCTGGGGGAAATCTTTTGTGAAATTCCCAGTCAATCGCATAAATTCCTATTGAAATAACTGGAATTCAGCTGCAAAATTATGCTGAACAACAGTAAATGTGACCACACATTTAACGTTAAATATTTCTCAAACTTTCTTCTTTGTATTCAACAGAAAAGTCATTTGGAAAGATATGAGGTTGAGTAAACAATGTCTGAATTTTCATTTTGGCGTGAACCATAACTTTAAGATTTGCCTGCTGGGACAAGGATGTGAATCTGTTTTTTGTTTTTGTCCCTTTTCGTTCGTTGACACGTCCACT
>NC_056621.1:12549993-12560127 GCF_018340385.1 Cyprinus carpio
CCGATACCAGTGAAGTTTTTTTCCCATTTAAATAAATGTAGAATTTGTATATCTCTGTGTATGGAACTGATAATCATTCTTTCACAATCTACTAGATATAGACTACTTAATTATAAAGAAAAATAAAATAAACCACAAATATGAAAAAACATAGGCCTGTGCATATTCATAATCTGTGACAAATTTATCATAAACTAGGTTAGTGGATAATTAGGCAGCAAAAGTTATTCTAGGAAAAGTCAGTGCACAATAATTTGAAATCCAAACATTTAGTGAAAAATTATATTTTGTGGGGAACAAAAGAAATATGGCACTAAATATGGTAAAATGTTACACATTGCTATTTGTATTATTATAAAATCCATTCATTAACATTCATGAATGTATTTATATACAAGTATATACTATAAAATTAAAATACATTTCTTTTAAATGTATAGCATATTTTTTAATAAGGCAACAACATATGATAGGACAAAACAAATACAGTGCAGCATGAAGCGTTTACAATGTATAATCCTATACATTGTGTTTCTCAGTCTTCAGTTCAACAGCCTGTTTCAAGTTCTCAAACAGGATATGAGCCAAGAGCCCAAGTAAGTTATCCTCCAATATCTTCTCGAATTGAAGGCCCTTCATTTCCATATATTTATAACGAGGATCCTAAACAATTCATAATGTTAAAGATGGCTCTGGAGAATTTACTACTGAGCAGTACAAATTCCATATTCTCCTGGACCATTTAAAAATGGATTCAGCATGCAACAGCCCTCTAGCCGAAATATTTCAGCCACATCAATTGGTTTTGAGAGAAATTGCTGAGACTATGAGCCTCCCAACTAGGGATGGGCAATATGGGCTTAAAAATGTATCACAATAATTTTGATAGTTTACTGCGATAATGATATCAATGACGATAATTTAGGGAATCCTGTTTTTTTTAGAGAAAAGTATTATCTTTCCTAGTTTTACCCAAAATAGGATATTGTGAGCAGTACACATGACTATTTATTTCATACTGGAAGCCGGAGGACGCTCTCGCGCAGAAACTCCACATATGCACAGTAGAAGTAATGCTCCAGGAAATCACTGATATGGACAGAGGTATCCAGTGATCGATGAAGCTGAATAAAACAAAGATAGAGAAATCTTGACTGAGGAAACCTGTAGACAATAAACATGCAATTGCACAAAATATATGGTCTGTGTTCTTCAAGCAATCTTGGGTATTTTCATAAGAATAAAGTATATTTATAATGCAATGGTAATCTACATAGCCTTTATCACTGTATATAATGCTATAAAATAGTATGATTTCTGCCTTATTCTGTGATACGAAACCACATCTGATCTCAAAAATAAGTTATTTGAAACCTGTTATAAGGTTAATATCAGGGCTCCAAACAAAAAAAATCGAGTAAGGAGCCATTGGCTCCTATAAGAAAAAAATTTGGAGCCAAATAATTTTTTTAGGTGCCACAGAATAAACGTTTTTTTTATTTATTTTACGATTATTATTATTTATATATTTACATTTCAACATTTCAATCATACTGTCATGTGTTTATGTCTCATCTTTTCTTGACTTTATCAGCATTTTAATCCATCTTGTAGATGACCTGGGAACTAAGGTTCACTTAAAGTGGGAACTAAATGTCTTTTCCAGCTTGAAATATACAGTCACAAAGAATTGTTCATTACACAGAATCTGTACCAGTATCATGGAGCATTAGCATCACTTGGCCACTGAGTTTAGCTTGGGCTCCTCCTACATGAGACATTTCAGTAAGTTGTACTGTAGGCTCTCTTATACAATAGCCTACATTTTGATGTTAATTCATGTTCATTATGTACTATATTAGTAAGAGAAAGATTAAATGGGTTCACTTGCCCTTGAACTGAGGCGCTAAAGCGACCGCGCCTGTCCCATTAAGGAGCGCCAAAACTGTATTGTTTGAATTTTCGTTATGAATTCGGAATAATTTTAAAGCTGGTACTTTTTATTAAAAAGTTACAAAGCACAGAGCTTTTTGCGATTACTGGACGGCAGTTGCACTTCAAGTAATGAAGTTCACGCATTAAAAGAACACAGACCAAGACCTTGTATAGAAGAAGCCATATTAGTTATTATTATAAACGAGAATTGTTAACGATATTGCCAATAGTCACACAGCTGACAGCTTTACCTGTTCTAGTTTGTTCAAGTTTTGCACGAAATAGACGCTGTATGTTCTGCACTTTAACTTCTTACGTCTCCGTCATTTCTCTCTCGCTGCACAGCTGAGCTGCGTTTATCAGACTGTGTGCGTCAGCACTGATGTGCGGCAGAGATGAGGACTGTTTGAAACTCTCTTTTTCCACTAAAACTTTAATGTGCATCGTCTCAGTTTAATACATGAACATAACAAAAGATCTGATCGCAAATCAATTAGGAAAAAAGGCATTACATTCAAATTTTTAAGTTATAACATGTAAATATATACCCAGATAGCAATAACACTTGGACTGATTCTGGATGAAATGCGTCTCTGTCGGTTCAGTCTTGGCATCAGTGAGAAAATAATGGGCCAGAGCCACGCCGACTCTACAAAACACTTCTGGCTGACAGACGGCTTTTCCCTATGGGGGGCCGATCTCGGCTGAAAGCTGTTGTACACACGCGGCAGGTCCACACTCGGTGTAGTTGTGTTGTATTAACCTTCGGCTCGAGTTCGTTTTATCAGAGACGGGGCACTGCTAGAATGAAGCAAATCATCCGCCTGAGAAAACTTTTTTAGCGGTTAAATCCTGAGGAGCTTTCAGCGGGTAGTCGCCAGTGGCGACCTCAGCAAAAACGTCACTCACAAATTAATATTTATGGTCACAAATGCGACTGTTTTAGTCGCAGTTTGGAGCCCTGTAATATGGAGAAAAAGCACGTCAATAAATAATATCTTTGTTGGACAGCAGTTTTGTAAACAACTCCTACACATGTAAAACTGTATTGCACACGTGCTACTGTAGTACATTTACTCAAGGCTCAGACCGATTTTTGTCACACTGTACAGCATTATCCAAACCTGTTCCAGATTGTAGGAGGAGCTGCTCAATTTCACGTCCGCATTCCTTCACATCACTCCACACAGTCGCACACAGAAATATGTCATCAACTAGACTTTATCGTTATTATCGTGGGAAGACTAATTTTTATCGTGGGGAGAATGTTTACCGGTATATCGCAAACGATAAGATATCGCCCATCCCTACTCCCAACCATTAAAACTGGTGATTCACAAGCTTTCAGTAGCTTAGCAGTTCGTATTCGTGCCTTGGTGGGAATGTTACAGTCTTGGGATGAAGGTGAAGGAGCAGCAGAGTTGGCCTGTGTGTTTCTCATGTACAGAAACTATTGAGTAAACTCTCCCCTGAACAAGTTGCTAATTATATCCGGCATTGTAGAGCCACTCGATCCAGGAGAGCCCTATAACTTTGGTGAATTTCTCTTCATGGCTGCAAGAGGAAGCAGACTGTCAAGCAATAGTAGGACAAGTTGGTGTTGTTTTCGCCGGAAACCTAATGACCATTACCAGATGGAGAGGAAACTAAGGCAGTATCCACCAACTACACTATTCTTCATGGAGTGAGTAGTGGTAGTCCAGTGGAAAAGATCAGTGATTCTTTTAGTCCCGTCCAAAATTCCAATTTTTGAGGAAAAGAGTTGCTGAGGTTTCCATGTCCATTCTGTAAAAGTGATGATCATCACCTCAGTAGATGCCAAGCTTTTAGCCTGCTTGATCTGGAGAATATGAGAAAATGGATTAAGCGCATCACTGCTGTTGGAGATGTGGGAGGGCTCACCAGCCTCTCTGTGTGACTTAAAGAAGGCTGTCCTAAATGTAAAGGTAAACACCTGGGAATTTTTACATGAGGTGAACCAGAAGAAGCCAGACTCTGGTGTTTTTCTTGGTTAGTCACCCAAGCTGTTCTCCAAGAGTTTGTACTGAAAGTTGTTAAAATCCTGCTGAGCTGTAATGGTAGATGTATGGAGACTTATGCCATCCTAGATGATTGTTCTGAAAGGGTGATGCTTTTACCTCTAGCAGCACAGCAACTTGGATTGAAGGGTACAGCTGAATCACTGGTGCTAAGAACTGTGCGTCAAGACACAGAGGTCCTGAGAGGAGCCAGTGTGAACTTTACAATTTCTCCAGCAAATTTCTCATCAGAAATACCAGATCCAACGGGGCTTTCACTGCACAGGGATTGGGCCTTCCTGAGCAATCATATTCCATTCCTAGCATTCTAAAATGATTTCAACCATCTAAAGGGACTTCCACTGGAAACTTTTAATAAAGTCCAGCCTATGCTTTAGATTAGTGCTGATCATCTGTATCTTCTAGCTTCAGTAGAGAAGGTTCATCTTAGCCCTCGTGGGGGACCAGCCACAGTTCATACCAGATTGGGATGGGCTCTTCAAGGTCCAGTATCATCAGCTCAATCAAATGAGACCTGAAACCCAATGTCTGTTTCTTTCTGGAGTTTCCATTACCTCTCAGCTCCAACAGGATGTAGAGCGGTTTATGGCAAGTGGATTTGTTTCCCTATAAGAGTAAAATGACCATTACACGGTCCAAACAAGACCTGTATGGCCCTAGATTGTCTTACCGGTTGACAACAAGAGAGACTGTGAATGGTCTCACTAGATATGCCTCTACTCTACTTCGTCGTGGTCGAAGCATGCACCCCTGTTCAATGCTCCTAAAGTAGGCAGTTATGTCATCCCTCGGACAGACCGAACGCCAACTGACACGAAATCCTGAACAGGCCCTTTTCCATGAAAGAGAGATTCAGAGAAACTGGTTGAGTCTGGTTATGTGAGAAAGTTGAGTCATGAAGAATCCTTTCAAAGTACGTGAGTCCTGGTTTGTACCTCACCATCTCGTAAAGCATAATGGAAAGAATCTATTAGTGTTTAACTGTTCCTATATGTTCAAAGGAGAATCACTGAATGGACTCACCTACTGCCTGGTCCGACCTTAGGGTCATCCTTATTAGGTGTACTCCTTCGTTTTAGGGAACGGTCCTGTGGCCATTAGGGGTGATATTAGTCCATGTTTCATCAAGTTTGTCTGCTGCCTTCTGTTAAACCCCTCCTGCGTTTTTTTTTGTGCAAAACATGAGACCAGGGATAAGCCAGCTGATGTCTATGAATGGCAAGTTTTGCCATTTGGAAGTACCTGTAGCTCTTGCTGTGTGATTTATCCTTCGCAAAGCATGTAAGAGCTCTACCAGAGGATTGTGAAGATGTTAAGGAGTCTATCACCAAGGCCTTTTATGTTGATAAACTGTCTACAAAGTGTTATGGGACATCCCAACAGCAAAGAAGTTGGTTGGGAAGTTTGCGGACCCATTTGAGAGTGTGGAGGCTTTGAAATTCGACAGTGGGCAAGTAATGTTTCAGAGGTGGTGGAGGATCTGCCCAACAATGCAAAGTTGCCCACACTGAGCTTTGGTTAAGTCAAGACTGTTCAGATCCTAGTGAAGGCATGCTGGGTTTAAAATGGCACTGTGCCAGAGATACCCTCTGTTACAAAAAATCGTCCTGTTGCTTTTGAGTCTCTCTTACCTTGCTCAATGGTTATAGGGTCCTTGCAGGCCAATATGTCCCTATAGGGTTCTTTCTACCTTTTACCACTAGAGCCAAAGTCTTGCTGCAACAATGTGGAGTAATGCTGGGGTACACACCAAAAGATAATCGGGCTGATTTTGGGCCGATTTTCCCCCTTCCGACAATCCCAGCTATGTCCCGATTATCTTGATGGTTCTACAGATTATCTAATCAGATTTTCCCTTGGTGTGAGGTGTGTTAAGAGCGTCCGAAACCTGATCGGAAGAACGTCGGAGCCGCCCCGATCGCTAGAATCGTAAATATTAAACATGTTGTCTAGCTTGTCTAGCAGTGTCAGCAGCTAGCAGCGTCAGTGATGGTTCCAAAAGAAGTCGGTAGTCTTTACTACCGTCTTTACATATAACTTTCTCAGCTTCTTCTTAAGCTGGCCACTTTTTTTTTGTTTTGTTTTTGTGTATTGTTTTCTGTTTATTGTTTTGTGTTTTGTTTTTGGTGAGTTGCTGTGTATTTTTAGCCTTATAATCCTCTGAATGCACAAACTAGACAATTCGACCAGGCCAAGAGACCACACACTTGTCGATTGTAGGGACGATTTCACTACTACTACTACTACTACTACTACTACTACTATGGCCGTTCATGTGGAGTACGACGAACTGCTTCCCGTTTTGAGTGTCTCTCTTCCAGAAATGATTTGTAAGCCTCCTGAGAAAACTCTGCGGCTGTTTTTTAATTTCTGCGTGCCAGTTGGGTCTGTCATTTGCAAGTGCCTCCCAGTTGTCCAAGTTGATGGAGAAGGCCTGAAGATCCCTCTTAATGACGTCTTTAAAACGTAGATGGGGGCGACCATGTTTGCGGGGGGCATTTGCCAGCTCACCATATAACAAGATTTTTGGGAGGTGGGTGTCATTCATTCGATAAATATGCCCAGTCCAGCGGAGGTGGTGTTCACGAAGGATGGTGTACAGGTCACTGGAACCAGTTCTCTTGTGCCAGTTTGCCAGTTTGGCACATGGTCCTTCCAGCATACACCCAGTATGGAGCGAAGGCAGCGAAAAATGGAAGGCTTTTGAGGCGATGTTCGTGCCTCCTGTATGTTGTCCATGTCTCGCTTGCATATAGTAAATTGCTAAGTACACATGCATGGTATACACGGATATTGAGGAGCAATGAGAGGTACTTGTTGTGCCAGACACGCTTGCTCAATTTTCCAAACATTGATGATGCCCTCCCAATGCGCATGTCAAGCTCTCCATCAAGGTTATTGTAGTTTGATGCTGTGGAGCCCAGGTAGGTGAATTTGTCTACCACAGATAGACATATGTTGTTAATGTATACTGTAGGGTTCAAGGTTGCAGGTTGGGCAAGGATAACTGTCTTTTTAAGACTAATCTGTAAACCAAACTCTAGACATGCAGCAGAAAAAGATGAGCAGGGTAGTTGTAGATCTGCCTCCGAGTGGGCAACAAAGGCAGCATCATCAGCATAAAGCAGCTCACGTACCAGAACATGGCGTACTTTACTCTTCGCCCGCAGCCTGGCCAGATTTAACAGTTTTCCTGATCTGCGGGTGTGTGTAGAAGGATACCTGAGTCATCAGGGAAGGCACGGTGTAGGAAGGCAGAGAAAGAAAATTCCCCAAAGAGGGGAGGAGCAAGGACACATCCCTGTTTTACCCCTCACCTTATCTGGAACTCTTCAGAGCGAGTGCCTTCAGACTGTACGGGTTGCCTTCATGCCCTCATGAAACTCAGTAACCAATAACTTCAGTAACTTTGGAGGGCAGCCAAGTCTTTGTAGGATGAGGGAAAAGTCCAGATCGACTAACGTAGTCAAAGGCCTTGGTAAAGTCAACAAAACACCAAGAACAGAGGTTTATGCTGTTCGATACACTTTTCCTGTAGTTGACGAACACAGAACACCATGTCTGCTATGGAGCGGCACAGCACCAAACCCACACTGGCTTTCAGGGAGGATACGGTCAGCAAGAATTTGTAGACGTGGTACAATAGTACGAGCAAATATCTTGCCAGCAAGACTGAGCAGAGATATTCCTCTGAAGTTGTTACAGTCTGCACGTCCTCCCCCTTGTTCTTGTAAATGGTGATGATGTTGGCATCTCTAAGGACATCTGGGAGATATCCACACTGTTCCAGCACATCACAACCAGCTGATGTAGGACAGAGGCATGAACATCACCACCTGCCTTATAAGCCTCAGGGGGGGGAGGCCGTCAGCTCTCCTGCTCGGGAGACTTGTTATTTTTCAGTGCTTTAATTTGCAGATTGGACTTCCTCAATGGTAATATCTGCATCCAGATTAGACATAGGGGAGAGTTCAGGAACAGCAGCAGTTATTGCCAGTGTGTCAGCTGTGACAGGCTGGGCATAGAGAAGGCTGTAATGCTCTGCCCATCTCGCCAATTGAGATTCCAACTCAGTCAGAAGTTCACCTGGATAAGGAGCAGAGTGGAGAGGAGCTTTTTTAGGGACTGGGCCCAAGGCTTCTTTCAAACCTTCAAAGACTCCCTCTGATGTTTCCAATGGATGCACCCTTGACTCAATATGATCACCACAGTGTGCTCCAATAAGCCTTGCATGGCTATGCGAGGTGACTGACGTCGTTGTACATTGCAGCATGCCTGCTTCACTGCTGCCTTATTTGAGATGCGAGTATTCGCCCATGCCGCACGGTTAGGGACAGTCGGGCTGAACGCGAAACGCTTAGAGTCAATTGCAGGTAGGAGCAGGCTCTGCATGGGGGTTTGAACACAGTCAGGCTGGGATCTGGATCGCTTTCCAAAGATGGAGAATGCAGCCTTTGTGGTAACAGAGTGGAAGTGCTGCCAGGTAGCCGATATGTCTGCATGAGGACAGGTGATAAGACAACAGCTGGAAGCAGGTCCATGTCAGAGCTAACGGCAAGAGAACGCACATTCCAGCATGCGATGAAAGTATATGTGGGACCGTTGCAGGATGACGACCAGGTTGTGCCTGTCGTACACGCGAACCTGTGTGGCCAGCTTTAGAGAATACTATAGCACACACCCTCTACACTAAACAATATGCTGCCACCTTGTGGTTTAACTACAAAACTCCCCAAATTCCTGGTGTCCCTTCAAACCAGTGGGCTCAAAACTCAATTCCTGGAAGCAATCACACACACCTGATCAACAAACACCCAACCAAAATCAAACACACCCGATCCAGCTAATTAAGATCTTCAAGATTACTACCAAGCAGGTGTGAGTAAACCCTCTGAGGTCTAGGGGGTTTTGGGGGGCCTGGAGAAATCTTTTGACATCCTCTGACTTTTGTGCTTTTTTCAGTTGCTTATAAAATAGATACATGGCTAAAGTCCTATTAACACTGTAAATCAGTACAAACTGGGGCTACAATAATACCGGTAATAGCATGTATGTACATGATTGTGTTTTTGAGCAAAACAACCTTTATGCTGTATGGTTAGTAAAAAACTACAATTTTTGAAGTCACTGAAATAAAGTCGTCATCAAACAAATACAGACATTTGTTCACAGGCCTGTCAACCCTGGCCAGCTTGTAGCCTAGAATTTTTGCTGGTCAAAATGATGTGAAAAATCATCTTGTTTACTCGTCTCACAGAGAAAACTAATGAGATTAATTTGCAAATTTCAAGACACTTTTTGTTTCAAAGGGGCATATGCGAGTAGGCGTCAACTATCATGAATATCGGTGTGATTCACACCTGAGAAGACAAAGACCCACATAATGAGCTGCATAATGAGCCTTTCAGGCAGGTGAGTGAACTGAGAGGGAAGGAGTTACAAGAAAGAATGTGAGGACAAATAAAATGTATATATTTTTTAGGTCTGTAGTTTATTTAGAATATATTTTAAATATCCCACAAATAACTGAGATTCACTTGCGAGTGCAGTTTAAACCGTTTGTTAGGAGAAACAAATCAAAGCTGACTTCAAAGCTGAATTTTAGCATCATTACTCGCAGTCAACACTTTCAGAAATCATTCTATAATATTCTGATTTGTTACTCACAAGAAACATTGTATTATTATTATTATTAATTTTGAAATTAATTTTTAATGTAATTGAAAGAACAGCATCGTTTCTAACATGAGTATGGTATTTATCATCAGTGTGTGCTATCATAGTAGTTATTGTTATTATATATATGTATATATATATATATATATATATATATATTTTAGATATATATATCGTACTAAAGATATTATATACAATAGTTACTGCTTTAGCAATGCCAACTGTCTGGTATTGGATCAAATAAATGCAGGCTCATGTGTCCTTGAAATATATAAATGAACGTCATATACCTGGCATTTCTAAAATGTAAATTGCACTGTAAAAAATTTACCGTAAAATTTACAGTAACTTACTGGCAACAATTAGCCAGTAAGTTACTGTGAATACGTTTTACAGTAAGGGTACAGTAATTCTATTTACATATTTTATGTATACACTGTGAAATCAAAAACAATTAACTGTGATTTAGTTTATTACAGTACTT